>NC_135716.1:300000-415729 GCF_964656455.1 Halichoerus grypus
TGCTAGCGGGGAGCCCGATGTGGGGCTCGATCCCATGACCCCGGGATCATGACCTGAGCCGAAGGCAGACACTTAACGACTGAGCCACCCAGGCGCCCCAACACTTACATTCTTAAAAGTGAAAGGTTTATTTTGAATGTACCGTATTTTTAAATTATTGCACTTATGCGCATGTCTTTTTTCATTTTGCTATGTTCTAGTTCTTCACCACCAGGAGTGTTCCTTGAGAAGGACTATGAGATTTACCGGGATTATAATGTGGATGGCCAACTTCTTCACTACAGGTAGAACCCACTGGCTCACACTTGGTCCTGTCTCCTGACCTGAGGGTGGTTTTCCTGGCAGCTCTTGGGTGAGCTGAAGAATCTGGCTCAACAAGAAGCTGGATGTATACAGCATGAGGGGTCCTGTACTGGCCAGAGGAACATGATGAGAGGCTCTGGAGCCACCTCACCTGGGCAGAGCCTTTTGGAGTGGCCCCAGGTTCATGTGGCAGCTTTCAGGAAGCTGGCAGAAGCTCGTCACTGCCCTGTTTGGGGAGCCACGGAGCCCATTGCTCCTAACAGAGGAGTGAGTCCTTGGGGGATCCTCAGCATGCATTCTCCCCTGGAGCTCCAGGCCATGCATCAGAGTGCTTCCCGGGTGAAGTTGGGAAGATTGGTGTTCATCATAAGGAAGGAAGTGGACATTGGCTTCTCTTGGTCCTGGGTTGGCCTTGCAGGGTATTGCAAGGTTCCAGAGATGACCCTCGGGACCCCAGGGCACAGCATCTGTCAGACTGGGCGGGGGCCATCCTCAACCAACTCATAGGTCCAGGTGGGGTGCTGTGCCTCTGGGTGGCCTAAGTGCCCTCAACACAGACCAACAGGAGTGATACTGTTGGGAAGGAATCTGAAGACCTGAGGAGCGGGCCTTTGGTGGTTTGCTCAGACAGTTTAAAGATCGATCTTGGAAGGGGTAACTCGGTTTGTTGATATGGAATGAATCTGAGGCTACCTGGGTCGGCCAGTGTGCGTGTGTGACCGTGGGTGTGTTTTGTAGCCTCCCTGTGCTTCCGTGTCCTCCCCAGTAAAGCGGGATGCAGAGGGCTGACTGGGTGGGCCCTCAGAGCACCTGCTGCAGGTGAGGGTAGGTCAGGGCAGGCCCTCAGACTCGGTGTTTCCTGTAGGGTGCGTGTGCCCACCTGGTCTTTGGTGGCCTGTTGCAGCCCTGGTCCTGCTGTCCTGGGTGCCATCTGAGTTGGATATGAGAACGACACGGTGTAGTTTTAGGAATGAAGGCACTCACCCAGCCAGGGTAGGGAGAACGGGAAGGTAAAGTGTAGGGACAGACTAGGGAAGAGACTCCCCCTCCCTACCACACTGTGAGCAGGGTCTGTGAGGAGGAGGGGAGCAGGAAGGAGCTTGTCCAGGGTGGCTTGTGCTGCCTACCCAAGGTTGTGTGCTGGTCAGGTCCCTGAGCAGGGCAGGGGCAACAATGGGACGCCTGGTAGACAGCCCATCCACTCCAGGCACGGAGGTGAATTGGTGAGCCTGAAGGTTTACGGGGCAGTTGGAGAGCTGTGTGGTTCAAATTGTTTTTCAAACGGAACTTCAGATGTACAATTTCTTGTCCACATGATCAAGGCTCTGTGAGTTTCACTCACCAACTTTGTTACGGAGGTCCGGGCATCCGCGTAGACGGCAGCCACCTCCTGAGGAGGCAGCAGCAGAGCAGTTCCTCCGGTTTTGGTCTTGTGAGGTGCTGTCCATTCTCCTTTTGGAAAGAGGCCATGGAGAAGTACTCTGAGCTGAATGGAGCCCTCTCTTCCTGCTCCTGCCCTTTCAACACCCGCCTCTGCCCTGCTTGCCTGTCTCCAGCATTTCCAGCGCATGGAAGGTTCTCTTCCTTCTCTCATGGTTTTAGAGAGTCACTGAACAACCAGATCAAGCAATCGTCCCATTTTATGTAGAGACAAGTGTGACTCTCTGCCTGGGTGCCTCCACCCTAGTAGAGTTGATGGGGGATTAAGGCATGGGTGAGGACAGGCTTCCTGGGTTTGGGGAACCATAAGGAGACAGGTCTGAGGGCAGGCCAGGGAGGTCGGACTGGGTAGAAAGGGTGGCCACAAGCAGCTGGGCCATCTGGCCGCTCAGTGGTCAGGGGTGGAGGGGTGCACAAGAGGCAGACAGCAGGGCGTGGAAACTGGATGCAGGGCTTCAAAGAGCGCTTCCAGAAGAAGAGCAGAGAAGTGGGGTCAGGTGGGAACACAGAGTATGGGGCTGTGGAAAGGCCTGGCCTGAGGATGAGAGCTGAAGCTGCCAGTGCAGTGAAGCCTGTCGGGGGTAGGCCCCTCTTGGCTGCTGGGCTCCTACTCTCCATAACCAAGGGCCATCTCTGGGCCCTAGGGGCCCATTTTCCCAACTGTGACTTGGAGTCCATGACTCAGAGGTTCCTACATGGGCCTCAGGCCTGCCTTGACTTCTGTAGGGGTGCTCAGTGCCCACGTATGCTGCAGTGCTGGGCATTGCCCCTCAGCTCAGGGACATTGTTTTCATGGTGGAGGGCAAGGCCATTGGTCTGCCTTTCTCCTGCCTCAGTCTCTCTCATTTCCACCCTGACTAGATGAAATCACTCTAGAGTCCTGGGACAGATGTGTCATCTGACCAGCTGGCCTCTCATGTGCTCATGACCCTGACACTCTTTCCCACCCTCATCATCGTACAGCACGATTTTGATGGCCCACAACTGACAGGCCACAAGGTGCCTCCTTGGGCAACAGCCCTCAGCACCTTTCAGCAGGCGAGGATCATTCTTTACCTCATAGCCCCTGTGGGGGCCCTGGCACCAGGGCTGGGTCACTTCTGCTGAGTGGTGGAAAAAAGTGCAGAAATAATGCTTCACACTTGCTGAGTGTTTCCTCTATGTCAGTACTGAGCTAAGGACTTTATCATAGGCACATTATGTGCCTTAATCCTCATAAGAATAAATGAGGACACTGAGTCAGAGATGGTAAGTGATTTTTCCCAAGCCCCACAGCCAGGGAGCAACAGGCTGAAGTCCAGTCCCAGATTTCTGGATTCCCAGCCCAGTCCTCAGGGTTTGCTGGTCCCTGACACATTAACTGCCACCCTTCACTCTGCCTCCAGCAACCAGGAGCAGACTTCCCAGGAGTGGGAGCCTGCATCCCGAGTCCTGCCACTCTCTGACTTCTCCTCAGGACAGTGAGACTGAGCTGCTGGTCATCGCTGTCAACTGGTAGAGTTGGATCCTGGCTGTGCTGAGTGGGCCACGCACCTGGCATGTTGGAGTAGGCTGCCTCCCAGCTGGCATGGGCCTTCATGCTCTCATCCAGTCTCACAACACTGGCCCATGTTCTCCAAGGCCTGCTTCTCCCAATCCCAGTAACTGGAAGTCATGACCTTGCCCAGAAAGGTCCAGCAACAACCAGAGGTCAGGGCAAAGATGGCAAACTATACAACTGGTTTCTTAAAACTCTGATTTCCACTTTTGCAGTCACCACTGCATTAACTTATGAGACCAGCCTGCACACAGAGAACAAAATAGACAGAATTGTCCTGAAGTCGTCAGAGATCTACTAAGGAGTGAAGACTTGAGGGCTGAGGAGGCATCAGTGCAGCCTGGCGCACAGATGGTCCTGCCTCTCCCTCGGGACAGCTGAGGCCAAGAAGCTGAGCTGACCATCGGGTGCTTCCATGGCTCCAAACATCAGAGTTCAGAGGCCACAGAAATGAGCCCTAGTTAACATTCCGTGTTTCCACTTGGACTCCTGAAAGGCTATACCCAGGAGTAGGATGAGCCATAAGTAGACCAGCTCTCAAACCTAAGCCTGATTTCCAGTCAGCTCAGTCCCAGATGGGATTCAGGTTATCTGACCTTTCCCCAGCTGCCTGTCAGAAACAAAAATAAATCCAGAGCCTCAAATGATCTCTACAGTTTTTCATCAGAATTTCGGTCTAAAATTATCTATAAATTCCTAAAGAATTAACCAAAAAAAAAAAAAAAAAACTAGAACTGATAAGTGA
Organism: Halichoerus grypus; assembly: GCF_964656455.1. Classification (NCBI taxonomy): domain Eukaryota; kingdom Metazoa; phylum Chordata; class Mammalia; order Carnivora; family Phocidae; genus Halichoerus; species Halichoerus grypus. The sequence goes on from NC_135716.1 coordinate 304,026, forward strand.
TTATGGCAAGTTTGCAGGATACAACGTAAGTTTACAAAAGTCAGTTGCTTTCCTATATACTAGCAATGAACAAGTGGAATTTGAAATTAATACCATTTACATTAGCACCCCCCAAAAATGAAATACATAGGTATAAATCTAACAAAATATTTACAAAATCTATATGAGGAAAGCTACAAAACTCTAATGAAAGATAAAGAACTAAATAAATGGAGAGATATCCCATGTTCATGGACAGGAAGATTCAATACTGTCAAAATGTCAGTTCTTCCCAACTTACTCTATACATTCAGTGCAACCTCAATCAAAATCCCAGCAAGTTATTTTGTGGATATCAACAAACTCATTCTAAAACTTACATAGAAAAGTAAAAGATCCAGAATACCCAACACAGTATCAAGGAGAACAAAGTTGGAGGACTAATACTACTCAATTTTAAGACTTACTAGGGGCGCCTGGGTGGCTCAGTTGGTTAAGCGTCTGCCTTCAGCTCGGGTCATGATCCCAGAGTCCTGGGATCAAGCCCCACATCGGGCTCCCTGCTCAGCGGAGAGTCTGCTTCTCCCTCTGCCTGCCGCTCCCCTTGCTGTGTGCTCTCACTAGCTCTCTCTCTGAAAAATAAATAAACAAAATCTTAAAAAAAAAAAAACCTTACTGTAAAGCTACCATAGTGAAGACAATGTGGTATTGGTAAAGAATAGACAAATAGATCAATGGAACAAAGTAGAGAGCCAAGAACTAGATCTATAAAAATATAGGCAACTGATTTTGACAAGGGGGCAAAGGAAATTCAGTGGACTAAGGATAGTCTTTCCAATGAATGGTGCTGGAGCAACTGAACATCCGCATGTAAAAAAATGAATGTAGACACTGATTTTACACCCCTCACAAAAATCAGCTGAAAATGGATCACAGACCAAATGTAAAACACAAAACTCCTAGAAGATGATGTAGGAGAAAACCTAGGTGATCTTGGGTGTGGCGATGATTTTTAGATGCAACATTAAAGGCACCATCCATGAAAGAAATAATTGATCAGCTGGACTTCATTAAAATTAAAAATTTCTGCTCTTCAAAAGACAGTGGCAAGAGAATGAGAAGACAAGTCACAGCCTGGGACAAAGTATTTGCAAAAGCTACATGTGATAAAGGACTGTTATCTAAAATACCAAGAACTCCTGACACTTGGCAGTGAGGAAACAACACAGTTAAACATGGGCCAGCGACCTTAACAGACACCTCATCAAAGAAGATACACAGGGGCGCCTGGGTGGCTCAGTCGTTAAGCGTCTGCCTTTGGCTCAGGTCATGATCCCAGGGTCCTGGGATCAAGCCCCGCATCGGGCTCCCCGCTCTGCGGGAAGCCTGCTTCTCCCTCTCCCCCTGCTGTGTTCCCTGTCTCGCTGTGTGTCTCTCTCTGTCAAATAAATAAATAAAATCTTTAAAAAAATAAAAATTAATTAATTAATTAATTAATTAATTAAAAAAAAAAAGAAGAAGATACACAGATGGCGAATAAGCATATAAAAGATGCTCCACATCATATGTCATCAGGGAAACACAAAACAATGAGATCCCATGACACACCTACTGGAATGGCCAAAATCCAGAGCACCGACGACACCAGATGTTGGTGAGGACGCGGAGCAACAGGAACGCTCACTCATGGCTGGTGGGAGAGCAGAACGGTGCAGCCACTTTGCAGGATGGTTTGGAGATTTCTTACAAAATTAAACACGCTCTTACCATGTGATCCAGCAACCATGGCCCTTGGTATTTACCCCAAAGAGTTGAAAACTTATAGCCCCATCAAGACCTGTGCATGGATGTATGTAACAGCTTTATTCAGAGTCACCAAAACCTGGAAGCAACCAAGACTTCCTTCGGTAGGTGAACAGATACGTGACCCGCAGTCCATCCAGACGATGGGATGTTATTCAGCGCTACATAGAAATGAGCTCTCGAGCCATGGAAAGACATGGAGGGACCTTAAATGCATATTGCTAAGTGAGAGAAGCCAGTCGGAAAAGGCTCCATACTGTGTGATTCCAGGTCTCTGACACTCTGGAAAAGGCAGAACCATGGAGACAGATGAGTGGTCGCCAGGGGTTGGGGGGAGGGAGGGACAGTCAGAGCACAGAGGATTTAGGGCAGGGAGACTACTCTGTATGACACTCTACTGGTGGACACACGTCATGACATGTTTGTCCAAACCCACGGAAGGTCCAGCACCTGGAGTGAGACCTGAGGTCAACTAGACGCTGGGTGATGATGATGCTTCATGATCATGTCCCCGCGTAGGTTCATCGACCGTAACAAATGCACCACTAGTGGGGATGATGATAATTGGGGAGATTGTACATGAGCAGGGGTAGGGGGTGTATGGGAAATCTCTGTACCTTCCCCTGAATTTTGCTCGAAAAAGCAGTTTTTCCGTCTGTGCCCAGGTGCAGTGTTGTGTGTATGTATGAGGGCAGAGTCACGGGGGAGTCAGCCTTTTTGGAGCTCACAGGACACTCTGTTGTTGAAAAACAGGACCTGAGATGCTGAGGGGTGAGAGGTGGCCCACCACCCTGTAGGAGCACAGGCAGGTGCTAGATCCAGGAGTGAGGCCTGCAGAGAAATAACTGTATCAAATCAGAGTTAGAGAGGCCTCTGGGAGGGCCACCCCCAGCTGTTGTAGAAATGGTTCTGTGCCTGGTGCTGGGGTGTGACCAGAACACACACACACACACACACACACACACACACACACACACACACACACACACACACACACACACACACACACACACACACACACACACACACACACACACACACACACCCCGGAGTGGCATGATGGGCCCCAGAGGAGAGGGAGCTGTCTGAGGACAGGAGGGCAGCTACTCTAGGCTGCACTGCCCAGGGGTCGGGTGCCAGCAATGAAGGGTGGACAGGCCATTCACAGGGAGCCCCCCAGCAAGTATCAGGCCACTGAAGCCTGCAGCCCCCATTTGGGAGGTGAGGAGAACACTGAGAAATGACCCAGGCCTCTTGGGCCCTGACTTCAGACACCTGTGAGGCCCAGGCCAGTGAGTAATGTGTTCAGGCTGGTAGCTGGGCCAGACTTCCGCCTCCCCACCAACAAGTAACCTGTTCCTGCCCCTCCCAGAACCTCCCCCAGGTAACCTGTGCCTGTCCCCCCTCCCCCCAGGACCTCCTCGCTTCGGTGGAATTCGGGCACCAAGGAGCGCATGCTCATCAAAGTTGCAGACCGGGAGCCCAGCTTCCTCTCCTCCCAGGGCAATGGCTATGCCCTAGATGGCCAGCCTGGCAGCCGCTCCCGCAGACCCTCAGGTGGGCAGCACTCGCCCAGCCTACAGACGTTCGCCTCGGACTCTGATGGCCCTGTCTTCTTCCCTGAGCGTCGGCCTTCGCCCTTCCTGAAGAGGGCTGAGCTCGGTAGCTGCTCCCCACTGCTGGCCCAGCCACGCAAGCCCACCAGCGACTCACAGCCCTCCTCCCCACGCTACGCCTATGAGCCCCCACTCTATGAGGAGCCCCCCGTGGAGTACCAGGCCCCCATCTATGACGAGCCCCCCATGGACGTCCAGTACGAGGCTGGCGGGGGCTACCAGGCAGGCTCACCCCAGCGGTCTCCAGGCCGCAAGCCACCCCCCTTCCCACAGTCTCCCAAGCAGGGCTCTGCCTCGCCCTACCAGCAGCTGGTGCTGACCAGGCAGAAGTGCCCCGAGCGCTTCCTGAGCCTGGAGTACAGCCCTGCAGGCAAGGAGTACGTGCGGCAGCTGGTGTATGTGGAGCAGGCGGGCTCCAGTCCCAAGCTGCGTGCAGGCCCAAGGCACAAGTATGCACCCAATCCTGGAGGTGGCTCACTGCCCCTGCAGCCCAGCCCCTGCCTGCTGCGGGATCAGCGCCTGGGGGTCTCCTCTGGGGACTACAGCAGCATGGAGGGGCCTGAGCTGCGGCACACCCAGCCACCGGTGCAGCTGCCCCAGGCCCAAGACGACGCTATGTCCTGGTCCAGCCAGCAGGACACCATGTCCTCAACAGGCTACTCCCCGGGCACACGAAAGAGGAAGAGCAGGAACCCTTCTCTGTGCCACGCCCCCAGCACCTCGTCCACTGAAGGCCCCGGGGACCGTGACCTCCTCGGTGAGCAGCCCCTGGCTGAGGAGCGGCCTCTGTGTGGGCCTGGCCTGGCCCCAGTGAAGCGTGCAGAGGGCAAGACAGGCGAGGCCGAGCCTTTCCTGGCTCAGGCACGACTGGCCTGGGAGGCGCAGCAGGCCCACTTTCACATGAAGCAGAGGGGCAGCTGGGACTCCCAGCAGGATGGCTCGGGCTACGAGAGCGACGGGGCCGTGCCGCTGCCCATGCCCGGGCCTGTGGTGCGTGCCTTCAGTGAGGACGAGGCGCTGGCCCAGCAGGAGAGCAAGCACTGGCAGAGGGGCGCCTTGGAGAGGCTTGCTTTCCCCCAAATCCTACTCGAGAAAAGCGTCTCCGTGCAGACCAACCTGGCCTCGCCAGAGCCCTACCTTCACCCCTCACAGGTAGGGAGGCGCTGCCAGGGCCCCTGGGCAGAGGTGGGGCAGGTGGTGGTCCCAAGGCATGGTGCGGCACTCAGCTCCTGGTAAGGCCTGGCCAGGTCCTGGCAAGTCACCTGCGGGTCAGGAGGCCGTGCCCTGACTCCATCCAGCCCATGGATGCAGGGTAGTCAGGGAAACAGGTGGGCAGCCACCCAGCCGCTGCGCCCCGGAGCCTCTGTTCTCCCAGCTGTGCACGGGCTCTCAGGTGAGGAGCTACGCAGGTGCAGTGCCAGGTGCCCTTGCTTAGAGCTCTTCTGCAGCAAGGAGGGGGGACCAGACACCTGGTCCTCGTGCTGCCTCTGGAGCCAAAGCAGAAGCCTGGCCTGGCTTGTCCTCTCTGGTCAGGCTCTCTGAACCCATGTGCGTGTTCTGTCTAGGTCATGTGCTGGAGCTTGATGCCCCAGAACTTTGTGTGGGCCAGTGTCCTAGTTCTCACCTCCTGACCCCTGACCTTTCACACCAGTCTGCTGCATGAAGCCAAGGCTGAGGGTCTGCCCTGGCATCTGCCAAGAGCTGGCAATGGCCAGAGGGCCTCCTGGTGTTGGGCTCTCAACCCCACCAGGGAAGACGTGCCCAAGGACCCGGTAACCTTGGGAGGCCAGTGTCCCTGGGCAGGGCTGCTTTAGTGCCCCTCCAGGCTAGAGAGCTCAGAGCAGTGTTTCTGTCTAAGCCAAGAAAACAAAGGGCTGTTACCCCAGTGATGCCCTGTACGGTTATGCTGAGGCCATTAGGGAGGCAGGGAGGGGGCTTGGGACAAACCTTCCCTTCCCAGCATTGTGGGAAGCATCCTAGCCCCCTTGCAGGCTGGCCCTGCCACTGCCCGGCCTCACTCTGCCCCCAGTCCCATGTGGGGATCTTTGTTGGAAGGGTAAGGCTCTGTGACGGGAGGGGCGGGCAGTGTAGTGGACCAGGAGAGACATCTGTGTCTCTCTATGGAACTTTGCGTCTTGGGTTTTTCTCATGTTGGCGGGGCTGCCCTTTTCGTCTGTTTCTCAACCTCAGAGCTCAGTGAACTAGCAGAAGCAAGGCCAGAAGGAGACAGTGCTCTTCCACCGTGCACAGGGTCTCGGCACTCTACGTGGAGAGGGCAGCATCCCCTAGCATCTTCCCACCAGGGGCTAGTCGGCCCAGAAAGCCAATGAAACACATGTGTGGCTTCCTCCCGCCCCCAGACATGCACTGGACGCCCCCCCCACCACCACTACCAACCCTCAGTTGCAGGAATAGGGAGGGCACTTCTTTACCCCTCAGGGTAAAGGTTGGAAGAAGGGCCTCTGTGGGTCCCTTCCAGCCTTGTGCGAGGATCTGGCATGTGTTTGTGCAGTGGGTAGAACAGGATGAGGCACAGAGCTCCTCCCGCAGCCTCGCGGCAGCAGGGGAGGCCACACCCCCTCATGGCCCCTCTGTCCTTCCTAGTCTGAGGACCTCGGCTCCTGTGCCCAGTTTGAGAGTAGCCGGCAGGCCCGCAGCGTCATGCCCAGCGCTAGCTGTGTGTTCCCCGCCTTCACTCTGCGCAAGCCGTCCTCGGAGACCGACATTGAGAACTGGGCCTCCAAGCACTTCAACACGCATACACAGGGCCTCTTCCGGCGGAAGGTGTCCATCGCCAACATGCTGGCCTGGAGCAGTGAGTCCATCAAGAAGCCCATGATTGTAACGAGCGACCGCCACGTGAAGAAGGAGGCCTGTGAGATCTTCAAACTGATCCAGATGTACATGGGTGACCGGCGCGCCAAGGCTGACCCGCTGCACGTGGCCCTGGAGATAGCCACCAAGGGCTGGAGCGTGCAGGGCCTGCGGGACGAGCTCTATATCCAGCTGTGCCGGCAGACCACGGAGAACTTCCGCCTCGAGAGCCTGGCCCGCGGCTGGGAGCTCATGGCCATCTGCTTGGCCTTCTTCCCACCCACACCCAAGTTCCACTCCTACCTGGAGGGCTACATCTACCGGCACATGGACCCCGTCAATGACACCAAAGGTAAGGCCCAGTGCGCGAGACCCCTTGGCACCCACAGCTCAGGGAAGGGCTGTGGCAAGAGCTTCCCGGTCTACACTGGCAGCCGGTATGTGGAGGCAGGCACAGCACCTCCAAGCAGACACACATGTCCTCTGAGGACCATGTCCTAGGTTCCCACTGGGACGTGGGGTCCTCAGGGAGCCCCCTCCCTGCCACTGAGGCCCCGAGAAGAATGACAGGCAATCCTGGAACAGGGTCCCCAGCCACAGGCCAACAGGTCAGAGAGGAGGGGTCCAGATGAGGACTGGCCTCCATGTCTCAGCCAGCTGGCCTCCACTCTGCTGAGGCCTCCGTGCCTGGCCACTCTGCTTGATGAGGGTACTTCCTGTGCCTGTGTACTTACTATATTCGCTTTCAGCCATACTGTGGCCTGGAGAGGTAGCCACCCCAGCCAGGCTCGGGCCATCTGTTGTGGGTGGGGAAGAGATGGGGGTTCCTGGAGCAGGGCTCCTGAGAGCAGGGAGGAGCATGGTGAGCCGGGCATGCATCAGCCCAGCACCAGGTCTGGCAAGTGCATCTGGCCATTGGGGCACTGCAAGCTGACCTGGCCCTGAGCCACCCCAAGGTGTCAGAGGTTGGACCAGCATGGGTAGCCACCTGCTGATGGCTGCCTGGGGCCAAGTGTGGGGCCAGATCCTGCCAAGGGCTCCTGAAAGCCATGCATCAGGTTTGTCTGGTCCCAGACCTGGCCTGCTCTGGGAAAGACTCAGGGCCACGGTCCTCCTAACCAGACAGTGCCTGTGCAGTCGGCACAAGTCCTGTGCCGCGCAGAGAGAGCGTGGGGACAGGGCCGTGGGCAATAGCTGCATCTGCAGCAGGCTGCCCACCACCCAGACAGTCGTGGGTATCCACGAGGCATGGCCATGGCACCGGCAGCTGGACACACATGTGTGCAAATGTGTGCACACACTCACACGCCCTCCAAGCTCCTCTTTGGGAGTGACTGTCCACCTTGATCTGGCCAGGGCCTTGCCCCGGTGCAGGTGTGTGGGGCCAGGGTGTGTGCACACAGTGATGGGGGCTGCAGCTTCCAGGGCGGTGGTGGGTCCTCGGGAAGGGGCGTCAGGCACAGCACCATCCAGCACATCAGCCGTTGGGCCACAGATCTGGAAGCCGTGGGATTTTCACTGGGGCATGTGGTTTTGGGCGTTGGTTGGTTGGTTTTTAAGATATATTTATTTTGAGAGAAAGTGCCCGGATTGGGGGAGCGGCAGAGGGCCAGAGTCCTCAAGCAGACTCCCCGCTGAGTGAGGAGCCCAACATGGGACGATCTCACAATCCATGAGATCATGACCTGAGCCAAAACCAAGAAAGTTGGATGCTCAACCAACTGAACCAACCAGGCACTCCTAACTGTGGCATGTGGTTTTTGAAGCAGGGTCACTGAACACAGCATATGAGTCTCCCCGGGTAGTTCCCCCCAACATGCAAAACATGCAGCCTGATGGGCAGCCTGAGTCTGCCTTGTCTGCCACTCTTCTCAGGCCTTTCCAGGAGAAGGTGGGCCCCCTTTAGCTTCCTGGTTCACTTCAGCCTACTCCTCAGAGGCCTTAAAGTGTGTGTCCACTGCTCAACACATGGCCCTTGGGGCCTCAGGGAGCACTTGCTAAGTAAAAAGGTGAGTGAGCAATGAATGGACAGAGGCCCAGACTCCTGGGACCATTCCTGCCAGCCAGCTGGGGCTCCTGTGGAGAGCTTGAGCTCCAGGCCCCGTGCTGGGCCCAGCAGGACACTCCTTATGGCACAGAGCTTTATGGGCCTTTGTCCCAGTGTCTAGTCTGCACCATGGGGATGGGGCTGGAGTATGTGAAGGAATTGGTGGTCAGCCTGGACATTTGTGGCTTTGAACGTCTGCCCACCCCGAGGGAGGCCCAGCTGGTCTCAGAGCGCCACATGTTCTCGGCCCTCAGAGGGAGATTGCGTCTGTGTGGTCCCACCAACAGGAGCCTGCTTCTAGGCTGTGGGGTCCTATCTCACATGTATGACACGGGGCTGCCTTCCCGCCAGAAACCAACCCCAGGACCATTCCTGGGTAGGCATCTGCCGTAGGCCCTGCTCAGCGCTGAGCCAGAGGAGAGGCCTTGTGCTCCCTCCCACCCGCACATCAGGACAGGCGTGCTGGCTGGTGGTCAGGAAGGCAGACCCCACCAGCCCACAAGGATGGAGCCTGTGCTTGGAGAAAGGAAACTGCAGCCTGTCTCAGGGTCACTGGCAAGGGCAGAGCTGAGCCCGGCTCCCGAGTGGCGCTGCACCCTGAACCATGCTGCCTGCCTGGGCCTCAGAGATGTTGGATTTCATCTGCCAGCACGTGTGACATCTACTGTGTGGTCACCACTGCAGGGGACCGAGGCACCAATGCAGTGAGCCCCAGTTCACATGTCTGCGGACCCCCAGCTCAGCCTTGTCTCATACATGGCCGCACCTTTGTGCCAGCCAGCAGCAGGGTGCTGTCACAGCTGGTGTCCTCAGGACCTCCCTCGCAGGCTTTCAGCAGACATGAGACTGCAGCCCTCCCGTGTGCCCCACGCAGCAGCACTTCCTGCCGAGGACAGTTCCCTTCACCGCTCACGTGTTCACTAAGACTCAGGGTTTCCATGTAAAGGTGTCAGATGGAACACATACATTTACCTGGACTCTACCTTGAAGTCCTGCTAAATGAACAGGGAAGGAATTTTTAAAGGAGAGGGGAAACAACAACAACAACAACAAGGGAATGTAAACTGGTGCAGCCACTGCGGAAAACAGTTTGGCAGTTCCTCAATTACAAATAGAATTACTGTAGGATCCATCTATTCCACTTGTGTGTATATACCGAAAAGAATTGAAAGCAGAGACATGAACAGATGGGTACGTGTGCACTCAGATCCCTGGCAGACCTGAGACAGACTGCAGTTTCCTTTCTCCAAGCACAGGCTCCATCCTTGTGGGCTGATGGGGTCTGCCTTCCTGACCACCAGCCAGCATGCCTGTTCCTGATAGTCACAACAGCAAAGAGGTGGAAGCAGCTCAAGTGTTTGTCAGGGGATGAGCAGAGACATAAAATGTGGTCCATCCATACAGTGGACTATTATTCAGCCTAAAAAACGCAGGGAATTCTGACACATGTACAACATGGATGAAACTGGAGAACATTACACTCTGTGAAATAAGCCAATTCAAAAAAATACTGTATGAGTCCACTCTTAAGAGGCCCCTAGGATATTCATATTCATAGAAACAGAAAGAATGGTGGGTGCCAGGGGCTAGGGGAGGGACAGCTGGAGACTTGTTTAATGGCTGTGGAGTTTCTGTTTGACCTGATGAAAAGTTCTGGAGATGGAGGGTGGTGATAGTTACACAACAGTAAGTGTACTTAATGTCATTGAACTGTACAATGAAAAGTGGTTAGTTATAATGGTATATTTTATCTTATGTATATTTTACCACAATAAAAATAAGAAAGTCCACAAGGACAAAGAGAATGAACACTATGTTTTAGAAGCTGAAAAGTACATGAACAGGTGGCAGGAAGCTGACTTGGCAGACCAAGAAAGGTGGATCCCAAGCAGACAGTGACAAAGCTAAGAAGCTGAAGCAGGTAGCAAACCCTTAAAACTCCATAGTGGGTGGAGCCAGCTTCCTCCAGCAGTGGTTCGGGAAGCGCGTGATCTTGAAGCTGAAAGAAAAGGACTAGTTGAGAGTCTGTTTAAGAAACAAGCAGCTACCATAGAGTAGGTGAGAGCGTAGATTTTGGACCCAGAGCATTTGGACTCAGATCCCAGCCACATTTTCAAGATAGGCAATAAAACAAGTCTCAATAAATGCTAAAGAAGACAAATCATAGAAAGTGTGTTTTTTAGTCATGACAGAATTAATGATGAGTAACACTAAGATCTCTGGAAAATCCCCAAATACCTGGAAACTAAAGAGCGTACTACTGAGTAGCCCATGGGTCAAATAAAAACCTACGGGGAAATTAGAAAGTATTTTGAACTGAAAGAAAATGACAACAGAACATATTAATTGTGGGATGCAGCCATAGCAGTTGCAAGAGGGAAATTCATAGCATCTAAATACCTTTACTCTAAAATAAGGCCTCAAATCAGTGGCCTCTGTGCCTTAAAAAATAAATTATACTAAAAGCAAGCAGAAGAAAGAAAATACTGAAGATCAGAGTAGAAATCAGTGAAAGTGAAAACAGAAAAACTGCAGAAAATCAATGAAACAAAAAGCTAAGTCTTTGAGAAGATTGATAAAATCGATAAATCTCTAGATTTATCAGACTGATTGGGACAAAAAGAAAACATAAATTACCAATATCATGAATGAGAGATGATGTCACTACAGATTCAACATGTCAAAGGATAATAAGATGAACAACTTTATGCCAGTAAATTTGACAGTTTAGAGGAAATGGACAGATTCCTTGAAAGACACAAACTACTATGGGGCGCCTGGGTGGCTCAGTCATTGGGCGTCTGCCTTCAGCTCAGGTCATGATCCCAGGGTCCTGGGATCGAGCCCCGCATCGGGCTCCCTGCTCCGCGGGAAGCCTGCTTCTCCCTCTCCCACTCCCCCTGCTTGTGTTCCCTCTCTCGCTGTGTCTCTCTCTGTCAAATAAGTAAATAAAATCTTAAAAAAAAAAAAAAAGACACAAACTACCAAAGATCTCTCAGTAAGAAACAGACAACCAAAAAACCATGTAGCTATTAAGGGAATTGAATTGGTACTTAAAACCTTCCCACAAAGAAAATTAAAGGCCCAAATGGCTTCACTGGTCAATTTTACTGAACAGTTCATTGTTTGTATAGCAATTCTTTACAAACTCATTGAGAAAATTGTAGTGGAGGGAATATCTCCCATTCATTCCATACCAAAATTATAAAAGGACGTTACAAAAAAAAGAAAAGTGCAGATAGTAGTATCCCGTCTGAACATAGAGCAGAAATTTTTAACAGTATTTTAGCAAATTGAGTCCAACAATATATAAAAAAGATAATGCATCTTGAATAAGTGAAGTTTATCTGAAGAATGAAAGGTTGGTTTAACATTAAAAAATGGCAAATGGTAATTTGCCATAGCAACAGAGTAAAGAAGAAAGACCATGTGATCATCCCAATAAGCGTAGAAAAAGCATTTGGCAAAAATCCAACATTTCTATTCCTGATAAAAATTCTAAACAAACTAGGAACAGAAGGGAATCTCTTCAACCTGACAAAAAGCAAATATTTTTTTTAAACCCTACAGTACCCAAAAGAATGGAAAGCTAGAACTCAAGCAGATACTTATACACCCATGTCCATAGCAGCATTACTCACAATAGCCAAAAAGTGCAAACAACCCAGGTGTCTAGCAGGTGCATGAATAAGCAGAATGTGGGCTCTCAGTACAGTGAATATTTTGCAGCCATAAAAAGGGATAAAGTTTGATACATGTTATAACATGGAAGAACCTTGAAAAGTTATTCTAAGTGAAAGAAGCCAGATACAAAAGGGCAAAAACTGTACAACTTATATGAAATATCTAAAATAAGCAAATTCATAGAGACAGAAAGTAGATTAGAGGTTACCAGGACCCAGGGGAGGGGGAACGAGGGCACAATGGGTACAGGGTTTCTGTTTGTGGTGATGTAAGAATTTTAGAAATAAATGCGGTGGTGGCTGCATGACATTGTGAATGTACTAGATGCCACTAAATTGTACACTTAAAAATGGCTAAATGGCTACATTTTTATGTTTATGTTTTACCACAATTAAAACAAAAAACACCTCTAGCCAGCATCATACTTAATGGGGAAGGACTGAATGCTTTCCCCCAAGGTCAAGAACAAGGACTTCCAGCCCCACTGCATCGACTCCATGTCATGCTAGAGGCCAGCCAGTGCAACGTCGTGGAAGAGAAATAAAAGGCATCCAGATTGGAAAGGAAGTGTGCAATTGTCTTTATTCAGACAACACAATCTTCTATGGGATGTATAAAAATACTATAAGTGAGTTTAGCAAGTTTGCAGGATGCAAGACCAATATATAAAAGTTAATCATGTTTCCACATAATATTATGCAACAAACTACTGGAAATTGAAATTTTAAAAAATACATCTGGGGGCGCCTGGCTGGCTCAGCAGGCGGAGCATGAGACTCTCGATCTTGGGGTCGTGGGTTCGAGCCCCACGTAGGGTGTAAGATTACTTTGAAATAAAATCTTAAAGAAAAAAATCCAAAGTAGCATTTAAAAATATGATACTTAGAGATAAATCTGACAAAAGATGTCTAAGACTTCTACGCTAAAAACTCCCAAACATTACTGAAAAAAGGCTCAAGTTAATGGAGAGAAATACCATGTTTATGAATCAGAAGACTCAATAGTGTCAAGATGTTACTTCCACCCAAATTGATGTATAGATTCAATCCTAACCAAAATCTTAATAGGTTTTTTTTTAATTTAGAAATTAATAGGCTGATTCTAAAATCCATAGAAAATGCAGAGGACCTAGATTAGCCAAAATACCCTTTGAATAAGAAGAGCGAAGTTGGAGGACTGACCCTACCTTACTTCAAGTCTTGTCATAAACCTGTGGAAGCCAGGAGAATACGCTGTTGACGTAAAGGTAGACAGTAGCTCCGTGGACAGAAGAGAGCCCAGAATTAGACCCAGACATATGTAGTCCATTAGTTTTACACAGAGATGTGAAAGCACTTCAGTGAAGAAAGGACAGTGCCCTCGGCAGCTGTATGTCCAAATGCAAAAAAAGATGAGCTTCAAACCATACTTTGTACTGTATGCAAAAACTAGCTCAAAATAGATCATAAACCAAAATATAAAACCTAGAACTCTAAAACTAGAAAAAAACATAGAAATTTTTTCTTGAGTTAGGCAGAGGTTTTTGTGTGTGATGCTAAAAGCACCATCGACAAGGGAGAAGCATTGGTACATCGGACTTTGTGAACAAAGTTACATCTCCTGCTCTTCACCTCTCTCTGTTAAGAGAAGGAAAAGACCCAGCAGTCACAGACAAGCAAGAAGAGGCTAGCGTGTCCCGTGGTGGCGGATCAGAGTTGGGGGCATCGGGGGGGGGGATATTTGGGGATGTGTATATGCAGGGGCAGCATACAAACGTGTCTCCAGCTCTGTCAGCACCCTGTAACGGTGGGCACACCTCACCCCCAGATCTTGGTTTCTACTACTCTTTTCCATTCAAGGAGCCAGGGTTCCTTGGAGAAACAGCTGCGTCGAGGCTGGGGGCGGGGGTGGCAGAGTGTGTCACAGGACACAGGAGCCAACCAAAAGGGCCAAAACTGGAGCCATTTGAGCAAAAAATGCAGTTGTATTGGATTATAACCCACAGCGTAAAATGATGCATCCACAAGTCCGTACTGATAAAAGTAAATGATCCAGTAGATAAGACAAGGATCTCCTGTGCAGAAGAATAACAAATAACTTGTGTAGATGGTCCACGGTCAGAGAAGAGCCTAACTCCCAACCTTAGCGTGGTCTGTGTGTGGAGACTCACTTCCAGAGAGCACAGGATGGCCAGGGGACAAAGGGCTCCCTGTCAACAGGGCAAAGTTATTTTGTGCAGAGTGGGAGGCATGCCCGGATCAGTGTGAGACCCCTGGCTGTGTCTCTGCTCCTCCTCCGGCACCAGCTCAGCAGCCTGGGACCCCTGAGTGCGGCCGTGCAGGAGCCAGATGGCTGGGCTGGGGGCTTCTCAAGCCCGCCAGAGGATCAGAAGCATCTCCTCCCTATTGCCCTTCCCTGCATCTTCCTGCCCACCTCCCGCATGAGGGGAGCCGGCTTTCTGGTCGACAGTGCTCAGAAGGGCCCCAGGACCTACCCCAGCCCCGTGGTCCAGACCTGCTCCCAGACACAGCCACACATCCGTGTGGGTACACACACCACAGCGCTCCTGGGCTGGGTTCTCCTCAGCCCCAGCTGGGCATTGGCCACAGTCCTGCTTCCCTCTGAGGAACCCAGCAGGGGTGCAGTACCTTCCCAGCCAACTGGGGTCAGCCCCACGCAGGCCCAGGGGCCTCCTTGCCAGCCACATTGGGACCTGTGTGGGCATGCATTCCTGGCATTGTGTTCTGTGGTCCTCATGGCTCTGTTTGCTCCCCAGTGACGCAGCACATGAAAGCACTCCTGGAAAGGAACACTAAGAAGAAGTCCAAGTTGAGAAAGAAACCCAAGCCTTATGTTGAGGAACCGGATGGTAGGGCCTCTCCCCACAGCCCCTGTGCGCTGTGTCCGCACAGCTCTGCTCTCCGGCCTCGGCCGCCTGGCCTCCTTTCTCTAACCGCTTCTGGGCTGGAAGGCGTGTTGATGGGGTAGCACTAACCATCAGACTTGTGGGCTTCTGTGCTGGCCAGGGGCCCAGGTCACTGAAGGGGCTTCCGCGGGAGGCCACACCTGCCCTGTGCCTTTCTCAAGAACAATTTCCAGCTTGCACGCTGGGCTCTCGGTGGGGCAGGGCGTGAGGACAAACTGGGCAAGGCCTGCTGGAAACACCCCTAGGTGAGTGTTCGCTGAGGAAGTCCCTGTGGGCAAGTGCCTCCCCAGCCCTCACCTCTGGCCCAGGCCACCCTGGGGCAGGGCATGGAGCCTGGCATGGCTTCCTTGGAGGGAGCCCAGGGATTCCCCCACTTCCCCCACCAGCCCCGCCCTTCTCCTGGGCCCTGGCTCAAGACCCGTACCCCCATCCCACCACTGTCCAAGCTCCAGGGAAGCCCTGTTAACCCAGGACTATGCCCTCCCTGCTGAGAGAGCTGTCGGTCTCACTGCTGTCGTGGCAGCATCCCCTCCTGGCACCAGGGCTCTGGGACCAGCCCCAGCCCCACCTCTAGCACTTCCCCCAGCCTTGGAACACATCCGCATTCTCCAAACATGCCCCACTTCTCCTCCTCTAATACCGTAACTCAACCGCGACGCCCCTTCCTCTGGGAAGCTGTCCGGCTGCACACCACCCTTGGCAAGAGGGGGCAGCTGCTGTCTAGGATTCCCAGCTGCCCTTGGGCCACACCCATCTGGAACAGGAGTGGCAGGGGATCTGAGCTCCTGCTGGAGCCTGTCCAGGAGTCGGGTTGCAGCAGGGAGGTGGGCCTGGTGGGGCCGAGCGGGACACCGTAGCCCAAGCCAGTGTTGGGTAGTGAGGAGGGAGCCAGAAGCCCCAGGACCCCACAGTGTCCGCGCCAAGAGGTGGCAGTGGCAGCTTCTAGCCACACCCAGCAACTTTTCAGGCTCAAAACCAGGGCTCAGGGGCACTGAGGCCCCGGGGCGGGCCTGGACTCCGGGCACAGCAGCATAGCCTCTGGGAGAGCTGCTTCCGTCAGTCCCTCTGCAGGCCTCTGTGTCCTCACCTATAAGACTGGGTATGGGTGTGCCCGGGCGAGGCCAGGACAGGTCAGTGGGCCTGAAGCAGAGCGCCCCACACCATCGTGAACATCTCCCTGGGCTGGGCTGGGCACTGCACACCCTCCCAGGCACGCAGCGGACATCCCACAGTCAGGCCCGGGAAGCCACACCCGTGGCAGTATGGGGTGCAGGGGAGCTCCTGGGACTCGGGGCGCACACAGCCTCAGTCCTGGTCCGCCCACAAAAGCTGATACCAGCAGCTGCCATCTGCTGAGCTGTGCACCAGACTCCAAGGTCAGCCCTTCACGAGCACTTGTGGTCGGTGTTGTCCCCATCCCCATCCTACCGGGGAGGAAGCTAAGGCCCAGAAAGGCTGCCTCGTGACCAGGTTCACCAACCAAGAGGTGGCAGCCCCAGGATCTTCAGATCACAGTCTGTTGGAGAGGTCCCCGAGACGGGAGGTCAGGGCGTATCTCACTCACCCAAGGGAGGGGTAGGCACATTCCCAGTCTGCAGCCTGCTCCTTGCTGCAAGGTGCTCCCTGGGCCCCTAGTGGCCAGTGGGCAGCCCAAGGCCCCCTTTGCCTTCCAGGTCCCCGGGGGGCCTGCCAAGGAAGGCCACGTCGGCCTGTGGCAGACAGGTCCAGGTGCTGTGTCCTGAGCTGGCCTAGCAGAGGCTGCAGCTAGGACTCTGCCAGGGATCTGCAGATCCCCCAGGGACCTGAAACAGATTCTCCAGGGAGAATGGGAAATGTTGGTTTTCACTTTGATTACTTTAAAAAAGAATCCCCTTGCCACTTAGAATAATAATACTGTTCTGTGATGGTTCAAAATGAAAAGTTTTTCATGGGCTAAGCCATGCTTATGTTTTTCACACTGGGGTCCAAGGACCCCCACGTGCTCAGACGTCCACAAGAAACTGCTTCCTTTAAAAGAAGACTGGGGTATTTGGATTTGTGAGTTGGGTTTAGAGGCCTCCCTCTGACAGGCAGGCAGGCACTGGGGCAGGTGGGCCCAGCAGGGCCAGAGCCTTCCAGAGAGGGTGCCAGTTCTGAGCTTGGAGGCACACATTCTGGCTTTTCTGTCTCTGTTGGTCCTGGACACCTTGGGCTGGGTGGCTCCTCTGGGCTTCGCCTCATTGTGTGTTCTTGGTCTTCTTGCTGCCTCTCCTTCACTTCCCTTCCCTTGCCTGGGCCGGGAAAGATGCCACACACATTTCAGACCCACCCTGTGTGGGATCTCCTCCTCCACTGCCTCTCCCCCACCCCCTCTCACTTCTCTCTCCTTCCCCTCATTTCTGTATCTGGAGAACCTTCTGGCCGAGGTCCTTGCCCTCCTGGAGGCATCCCCTCATGACCACCAGCCACAACTTCTACCAGGGGCCGAGTTTTAGAAAAACCCCCTCCCTTGAGAAGGGAGACCAGTCCTCTCCCAGCCGCCTTCAGCCCTCGGGCAGAACCCAAAGGTGTCTTTCTGTGTAGTGGGCCTTCCAGTGACCCCCAGGCTTAGGACGTGGGGCATCCCCTCCATGCTCATTGTCCTTCCACATGCCACCATCCCCTCGGCCTCCCCTTCCATAACTGCTGCCCAGGCAGCCCTCAACTAAGAGGGATGGGGCTCTGCAGGCCGAGGCCCTCTCCCGCAGCTGGCTGGGGGCAGGGCTACAAGAGTGTTGGGGCTGCTGTCCAGCTAGCCCAAAGCCCACTCCTCAGTACTGGCCCAAGGCAGAGGGCACTGAGCACCTCTAACCCTGTTGCCTGTGGAAATGACCCTTCTTAGGGACTCCCCAGGGCTAGTCTGCAAGGGGAGCATGGGGTTTGGGGGCCGTGGGGCCCATGTCCTGCCCTGTCCCGCCTCTGATCCTTCCCAGCTTGCCCTTCCTGGCGGTGGGGAAGCGTGGGTGGGCTGACAGAGGAGTTCCTTCCCAAGCCTGGCTCCGTGAGGTGAGGAAGTGCCCCTTGCCTTTCTGTGTGGGTTTCTGCTCTAAAGGACTTAGCCCAGGACGGTGAGGACCCACTGCCCCCAGGCAAGTGGTAGGCAGGAGCCTGGCCAGGCCAGCCCAGGCCCCCACGGCTCTCGCAGGAGCTGCCTGTCCTCCCCCCTCCTGCTGCTGCTTCTCTTAGCCACACGTCCACACCACGCCAACCGGCACCCGTTCTCTTCCAGGGGTGGCGATAAGCACATATGCCAAGTACTGTTACCACAAGCTGCAGAAGGCGGCCCTGACTGGGGCCAAGAAGGTACGAGCTTCCCCCAGGACAGCCGGGCGTGGGTGGGCAGGGTGTGCTGGTGACCCCCAGGCGGGGTTCGGAGGGAGGCCTGGACAGGCCGCCCTCACATCCTGGGGAATGCCCTGCCCTCCTTGAGTCCAGCCGGCTGGGGCTGGGGGAGGTGGCGGCTCACAGTACAGAAGGTGCTCCGGAGAGCCCACCGAGGCAGGCAGCCAGGGAAGGCCTCGGGCAGGGGCTGCGCCCCAAGTTCAGGAGCCAGTGCAGACAAAGGGGCGTGTGGCTAGGCCGGGGCCCCAGGGCGTAACCAAGTGAGGGTGCCAGGCCTGTCGCTGTCGGGCAGGTGCAGTGAGGTACAAAGGAGAGGCAGAGCCCGTGAGCAGGCCTAGAGACAGCGCTTCTCAGCGGGGACCCTCACCCTGGCAGGCTGCCCCTGGACCCAGGGGACGCCAAGCCTTGGACTGCAGGGCAGGCTCAGGAGACCACGATGTGCCTCTTCACTCACACTGGGCCACCCACCTGGCCAAGAGCCCAGACCCATCACAGGGCTCCTCCCACACTGGCAACCAGGGTGGGGCAGACGGGCAGGTGGTCCTCTCTGACACCCATTCTGCACTGGGCCTTCTTAGTGCCCGCCAGAGCTTGGTAGCCACACCCCTCCCACAGCCCCTCTAGAGAACAGGCCTGTCACACCAGACAGCTGCACCTTGTTCCCTGGTCTTAGGATGTGTGGCTCTTGGCCATCTTCCCCTCTGTCCCCCGCTCCCTTTCAGCCCCCCACCCCCACCCAGGAAGCCCCTCAGGCCCTCCTGGGTCTGACCCTTCCCCCACCGTCCCAGAGCCTGGCTGCCCCTCCCCTCGTCCCCCCCCAATTCACTGCTCTAGCCCTGCCACTGGGAGCTGCTGCCTGTCCCCACCGCAGGCTTCTCCCCTCACCTCCAGCCCAGGTGGTCTCACATGGTCCAGATCAGCCAGCCTGGTCCCTCTATGGCCCCAGGCAGCTCTCATTCCAGGAGTCACTCCCACCTTCCTCCTGTGTGACCAGTGGGGCCACCTGAAGATTTAGGACATTGTAGGTGGCCCAACAGGGTGCCCCTCCCCCAGTGATGTGGGGACCAGGGAGTTGGGGTGCCCCTAGCTCTTTCTAGGCAGGCGCCTGGAGTTACCCGGGGTGAGAGGACAAGGGGAGAGGGGGAGGGTGGCCAAGCCAGGGACGGCCCTGGCGGGGGTGGGGGAGGGAAGGCTGGGAGCAGGGCGGCGGGACCACACCAGGACAGAGAGCTGGGCTGTCTTTGCAGGGGCTGAAGAAGCCCAACGTGGAGGAGATCCGGCATGCCAAGAATGCTGTGTTCAGCCCGTCCATGTTTGGCAGTGCACTGCAGGAGGTCATGAGCATGCAGAAGGAGCGTTACCCTGATCGGCAGCTGCCCTGGGTGCAGACACGTCTATCTGAGGAGGTGCTAGCGCTCAACGGTGACCAGACGGAAGGCATCTTCAGGTGCCCCGCAACCCGGGCCCTGGGTGTGGGGGCCTTGGGTGTCTCCACCATTCTCAGGCAGGCAGGAGCCATCAGGCACCAGGACCACTGGGCCGACTTCCATGCCCCAGCCTTGGGTTTTGTGGCCAGGAGACCCATGCCCCTGTCTGGGAATAGCCAGAGAGGCCCCCCCACAAGAAGCCATCATGTGGGCAGGGAGGGACACCCTGGAGCAAATGGAAGGGCCACTATCAACCGGGAAGGGCAGGGCAGGGCCCCATCCTTAGGAGGCAAGTCAGAGAATCATCCCCCCGAATGGCAGCATGCCTGAATTTAGGAGGGTCAGCCAGGGACAGTGCCTCGTAAAAATGGCCACCAGGGTCCCAGAGGGCACTTGGACAACAGCCATAGGCAGGGCCTGAGACGTGAGCCTGGAAAGACACCCCAGCAGCAGCCAGCAGATGCCGCTCACCTGTGAATAGGGATGATAGTCCCTGCCCCATGGGGAGTAGCACAAGGCCTGCTGCCAAGACTCACCTACCCAAGCCCCGGGAGGAGAGCTGGGGAAACAGGCTTGGGGGTCTGAGGCTCAGTGGCCCTGCTGATAATGGCATCTGCCTGGGGGTGGCCAGCAGAGGGAAGAGGGACAGCATGGGGGCGGGGTCTGACCAGGGCAAGACAGAGTCCTCCTCGGTGAGACCCACCCTGTGCTCCACAGAGTCCCTGGGGACATTGATGAGGTGAACGCCTTGAAGCTGCAGGTAGACCAGTGGAAGGTGCCGACAGGCCTGGAGGACCCCCACGTCCCTGGTGAGCCCACATTCCCCTAGGAGCTGAAGCAGGCCTGCTCCAGGCAGTTGAAACATTTGGGCTCCCCTTCATTCCCCCAGTGACGTCATGGCTCCCGGTCCGTTTCTAGCACAGACAAGCCCTCCTGTCATGCAGTCTCCTGGGGGCCCTCCTTCCGGCCTAGCCTGCCGCTCTCCTGCACTCCCTGCACCAGCCCCCAGCCCCCCCGCCCCCGGGGTCAGTCCAGGCCCTCGGGAGCCCCAACGCGCCAGGGTCTGGGCCTTTCCCGTCTGGCCCGACACTCCCGCGCTCCCGCCGCACGCTGTCCCTACCCTGTGTCGCCCCACTGACCACTGCTGGTCACCACTCCACGGCTCCCGCCCCGCCCAGGGGAGCCCGCCCAGCAGGCTGTGCTGAGCACCCGCCCCCGCCCCCCGCCCGCGCTGTGTCCGCAGCTTCGCTGCTGAAGCTGTGGTATCGGGAGCTGGAGGAGCCCCTGATCCCGCACGACTTCTACGAGCAGTGCATCGCGCACTACGAGAACCCCGAGGCCGCCGTGGCCGTGGTGCACGCGCTGCCCCGCATCAACCGCCTGGTGCTGTGCTACCTCATCCGCTTCCTTCAGGTACGCGGCGGGGCACGCCCCCACCCTCCGGGGCACGCCCCCACCCCTCCGGGGCACGCCCCCACCCTCCGGGGCACGCCCCACCCCCGGGGCACGCCCCCGCCCCCCGGGGCACGCCCCCACCCTCCGGGGCACGCCCCCACCCTCCGGGGCACGCCCCACCCCCGGGGCACGCCCCCGCCCCCCGGGGCACGCCCCCGCCCCCCGGGGCACGCCCCCACCCTCCGGGGCACGCCCCCACCCCCCGGGGCACGCCCCCACCCCTCCGGGGCACGCCCCCGCGCGGGCCCGGCCCACCCTCCTGTCCCCTGTGCGCAGGTGTTCGTGCAGCCCGCCAACGTGGCCGTCACCAAGATGGACGTCAGCAACCTGGCCATGGTGATGGCGCCCAACTGCCTGCGCTGCCGATCGGACGACCCGCGCGTCATCTTCGAGAACACTCGCAAGGAGATGTCGTTCCTGCGCGTGCTCATCCAGCACCTGGACACCAGCTTCATGGAGGGCGTGCTATAGCACGTGGGCCCCAAGGACCGAGGGTGGGGACAGAGCCAAGCTCGGGTGCGCCCGGGCAGGGGAGCACGCGGGGAGGGGGGAGGGAACGCCCCAGCCGCGGAGGCAGCATGCCAGGCCCCGCCCATGCCCGCTCCAGCCCTGGAAGCCCCCAACTCTCCCACCCAGGCCCTTGGCCTGAGGACGCAGCCGGGGCAGAGGGCGAGTGGGAAGAGCGCCTCCGGGCCCCCTCCCGCCCCGCCGCCTAGTGCCCAGTTCCTTGGGCACCGCCCCGCCCACCGCCGGCCGGCCAGCCCCGAGAAAGTGCCTTCTGTTTCCTGGAGCCAAGTGACACTGCCCCTCCCGGCCGGCCTGAGAGCACACGCCGCCCTCCCCCGGGGTGAGCTGCCTCGCTGGGGCTCCTGCGCTCAGCCAGGCCCTGGCCTGGCCCTCGCCCGGCTGCCCCTCTTTCCTCTGCCCCGCACTTGCCCTCGGTCTCCTTCCTGGCCTGTAGCCTCCAACACCCCGCACCCCCCGCCCCCACCCCGCCACCTGTGGCCTCCATCGTGGAGACTGCACGGGAGTTGGGGGCCCCAGGGCACTGGGCTGTCCATCACCAGAGCAGGGCCCGGCAGGCTGTCTCTGGGTGGGGAGGGGCCCCCAAACCAAAGTCCTCTGGGGTGGGGGGCAGGGTTGGGCAGGCATTCTTGGGGCAGGGTGGGGGAGGGGCAAGAGTATTTTTTCTTCGTGTAACTATAAATTCAGATTCTATCCAGCACACCAACCCGCCTGTGTATAAAGATATAGAGGGAAAGATATAAGAACTAAATTTGCTAATGACATAGTTTTAACCCAAATGCTATTTATCTCTGAGCCGTCCTAGCCTGTCCTCTGTGCAGAGCAAGTTGATATCACTCCATCATTTTCTTCGCCACTTTCTTGGCTTCTGACCAAAAACCAAACCCTGCCCCATCCCCATGTGGGACCTGCAGTTGAAGAGAGGGAAGGGACCCCAAGCTGGGGAACCAGGGAATGCCCAGGATTCCTCAAGGCCAGAGCTGGGGATAGGAGGTACCTAGACTCTCAGTTTGTACATTTTCCATTTTGGAATTTTGAGTTCCAATTGTTAAACTTAATTTCTCCCCAGTTTATATATATATATATATATATTTTTTAGAGTTGAGTTTTTATTTATTATTAAAAACAAAAAAGCCCAGCCCTGCCGCTGCCCGGGCGTCCCCTGAGGTAGCGTCCTCAGTCGGGTGGTCTCCGGGCCTGGGGTGGACGGCCCGGCCACAGACTCTCGCTCTGACGCATGGACTCAAGAGGTGACAACACTTCGTGTGAATAAAATACATATGGACACTTGCGAGCCACGGTCAATGCCTGTCGCCTGGTGCTCTTCCAGTCGCTGCAGGGGTCTGGGTTGGGGGCTGGGCAGCCCACTACTGCAGCCAGCCTGTTGCTAGTATGGTCACCTAGGTGGACAGGCCAGGGGAGAGTGGGGGAATGGTGAGAGAGGGCGTAGGGGGTTGGGCTGTAAGCAAGGCTGTTTCCTGGGAATGGGGCAGAGGTGATGAGCCAGGGAGGGGGCACCAGCTGGGTGTTGGGCCCCCCGTGCGCCATCTGCGGCCACCTGGGGTATGTGTCGACCCCCAAGTCCCTGCCCGTTTGCGCAGGGAGTGGGCTTTTTGTGACGCGTCCTACCCCCAACCTGCCATAAGTTCTAGGCAGAGTGTTTATTCAGTAACTAGTTGAAAATGCAGACAGCCCAGCCAAACTGGCTTTCTCTGAGGGCTACCTCGCCCACGTGCCGGCGGCCAGCCTCCGACGGCGGAGGGACAGAGCCTGCATTCCTGCCAGCGCCCCGCGCCCAGCCCGTCCCCTCGCTCCCGAATCCGCCTGCACCCCCGTATCACATCCACACCCCGCTGTCTGGCGGTCTCGTCCGCTGTCCCTTCCCCAGCGGGACAGCAGGGCGGGCCGCTGCCGCCGTCCCGGAGTCCCGTGCGCCCAGGGAAAGCGGGCTCCGCGCTAGTCCCCGGAACCCGAAGTGTGAGGCCGCAGTCGCCGGGGGATGCGTGTTCACGCAGCGCCAGCCCCGCGTGACCGGCCCGCCGCTTCCGGCGCCGGGGGAAGATGTGGCAGGCATGCGGAGCGCTCCGGACCGGCGCCCTGGCCTTGGCGCGGTCCCCGGGGACCCGGGCCTGCGGTGGAGGCGGGGACATCTCCTACACGCAGGGCCAGGCCCCAGAGCCCCGGACGCGAGAATATTTTTATTACGTGGATCATCAGGGCCAGGTGGGCCTGGAGCGGGGCCTGAGGGGGCGCACCTGTAAGAGAGGTGGGGTCGGAGGGAGGGCCCCTGCGAGGGGCGGGGTCTCTGAGGTAAGTGAACGTGACTGCTGAGCTGGGTCACCGAGCTGGACAGATTGGGGCGTCGGGCCTCAGCCCCAGAGGGGTCGGACCCCCAGCAGCCAACCTACCACACGCAGCTGCAGCTGCGTCTCGCGCGCTCTGCATCCCCAGATCCTGCCCCTCCCTGCGGTCCCCGGCCCCCGGGGCCGCCCTGCCTGATTTGCAAGCCCTGGCGGGTGGAAGCAAGTCGGGGAGCCTCCGCGGAGGAGGTGGCACACTTAAGTAGAAACTTGAGGAAGGGAGAGGTACGGGGAAAGCATGGCAGCTCAGGCACCTGCACGGCCCGGAGCGCGGTGTAGATGCGGGAATGTTGGTAGGGCCCCCGGTTTACTTTGCACTCGCCTCTCTGCACACGGTGTGTACACACGAGCAAGGGAAGCGGACACTAGCCTCAGCTCAGGCCTGCCCAATGCCAACCCTGCCCTGGGGCCGACCCTGTCTGGCTCCCAGCTGGGACTCATGGGCAATGGCCTGCCCCTCTGTCCGCAGCTTTTCCTGGATGACTCCAAAATGAAGAACTTCATCACCTGCTTCAAAGGTACTGCTGCACCCTCTTACCCACCTTCCATCTCCCTTCAGCAAGGCCCTGATGGGCTCTGCTCCCCAGCCTCCCCACTGGCCCGCCCGAAGCAGAGGACTGGGCATCCTGCGCACAAGAGCCCTGCTGTCTAGAGTGAGGCCAAAGTGGTGGGCCGACAAGCGGTGCCAGCCCTTGGCGTTGCCCAGGGCAAGCCGTTTGCCTGGGGGAGTGGGGCCCCGTGTAGACTGGCATGGTAAGCAACCGCGCCCCTTCACCTCCAGACCCACAGTTCCTGGTCACCTTCTTCTCCCGCCTGAGACCCAACCGCAGCGGTCGCTACGAGGCCTCTTTCCCCTTCCTCTCGCCCTGCGGCAGGGAGCGCAATTTCCTGCGCTGCGAAGACCGGCCCGTGGTCTTCACGCACCTGCTGGCCTCGGGCCCCGAGCCCCCGCGTCTCTCCTACTGCGGCGGCGGTGAGGCCCTGGCCGTGCCCTTCGAGCCGGCGCGTCTGCTGCCCCTGGCAGCCAATGGGCGCCTCTACCACCCGGCGCCGGAGCGTGCGGGCGGCGTGGGCCTGGTGCGCTCAGCCCTGGCCTTCGAGCTTAGCGCTTGCTTCGAGTATCCGCCCGGCGCGTCCGCGCTGCCCTCGCACGTGCGCTGGCAAGGCCGCCGCCTCGCCCTCACCATGGACCTGGCCCCGCTGCTGCTCGCCACCCCGCGGCCCTGAGCCGCAGGTGCCCCTGGCCGCCCCCCCCACCCCGCGGTCCCGCCCCCCTCCCCGCGAGGTCCCGGCCGCGCATCGCTGCGCACGCGCACCCAAAGAGCGCGCCGGCCGAGTGCGCGTGCGCGGCACAGGTGCACCGCGGCCCCGTTCTGCTCGGCGCTGTCCGAGGTGCTGCCGCGTCCGTGGCCTCGACCGCGAGGAGGGGTGGGGTCGCGGGCCCTTCTGCTACCTCCCCACACCTCGGGCCTGGGGCGTCCTTTGGTTTGGCCATCGCTCACTGGGGCTGGCCGGGGAGGCCGGGCCGGAGGCGCGGGGGCTCCAGTGCGCGTGCGCGAGCGGCGCCCGCCCCTCCCCCGCCCGGCGCTGCTCGGTGGGCCGCGGCGCCGCGGGCTCGGCGGGGGAGCCGCGCCGCGGGAGTGTCAGGTGAGGGGGCGCCCGACCCGAGGTCAGCGGGCATGGGGGCGGGATCGGGGGCCGTTCCGGCTCTGTACCCCACGCGGACCGAGAAGGGGAGGAGACCTGGCAGGGACCACGCCCTGCCCTGAACTGGCCCAGGACAGACCCGCGCTGGAGGGGGTGCAGGTGACACCGTGGGGGTAATCGAGGCATGCGGCTCGGGCTTCGCACTGAGCCCGAGGGGGTCGCAGGGCTTCCTCGCCCCTCCAGTCCCCGCACAGATGGGCGCCCTGGAGACGGTGACAGCCAACGCAGAATCCTGTGTGTGACGCCCCGCCCCCTGCCCAACCGGATTAGAGGGCTGTCCGCTGGGTAAAAGGCTTTCTGGGCTGGCCTCTGCTCTTCCCGCCTGGGCCCTCATCCCTGCTCAGGCCGGCCCTTTTATTCCAGTCAGTGTCTAGGGGGTGTCCCTGTGAACCACAGTGCCTTGAATCCTAAGGAGGAAGCCAAGAAGCTCCTCTACTTGAGGACTTGCCGCTGGAGGCTGGGTGGGCAAGCCCTGGGCCAGCGCTTTGGCTCAGGGAAATGGATCCCAGGAGCCCAGAGTATGCCTTCAGGTCCTTGGGGTTCACACATATCCGGAGACACCTGGGAACTGCCTCTGCCTGGGCCAAAGCTATATTCCATTAAAACTTTTGCTGTGCCTACCTCATTTCTAGTGACTTTAAATAATCATGTGAGTTACAAGTTAGAGGAAGATTTGAACAGACACCAAGGCCACTTGGTCCCTTTCCACATGACTCCCTCTTGCTAGCAGGGAGACTTGGTAAACAGGCGGGTGTTCAGAGCGGGACCCTTTGAGGAAGGGCTAGAGGCTGGATAACAGCACACCCTCAGCTTTGCTATCCCTAGTTCCAGACTAGCTGGCTTCTCGGCCCAAGTCCCCACCTTTAAAACTGGACTTACTGTGCCTGGAACTAGTCCCAGGCCTCCCCATCTCTCTAGGATCACAGGTGCATCTGCATAAATCCCAAACACACTATATATTCCTTCACAATTTAGGGGGTCACTGCTCCCACAGCCCACTTGGGAAACTACCCTAGAAACCCAGTTGGTGGCCCAAGGCCCCTCTTTTACAACCCAGCTGTTCCAGAGCCCAAAAAAACAGAAGCAACTTGCTGGGAGCCAGCAGGGAGAACATAGGCCATTTCCTATTGTGTGCCACATCCCCCAATTCTCTAACAAGTTCCCTGAGAAATACCCCTAATTCTCTGCAAGCTGTTCCACCCACTCTCACCCCCAGGAGGGCAGGGGCAGGGGCTGGATAAAGCTGTGTTTGCATTTTCCTGTGGCTGGTGGCTCCCAGATCAGTTCTGCCCCTGTTACCCATCAAGATACATCAGGTGGATCCCAGGGTCGGGGAACACAGCATGAATTCTAGGGAGAAAAGGACTAGACAATGCTGGGTCAGGGTCAGACAAGGACACTGGCAGTGTGGGGCCTTGGGCCTTGTGTTGGGGGCACAAGACTTCTGTTACGGACTCGGCTTTTGGAGGTCTCACAGAGAGGAGTTCATGTGGACAAGGGGAAATGTCTTCCCAGAGCCTGTTCTTCCCCTTCTAGCCTGTGCTTGGGTGCTGGGCTTCACCACCTCACCTTGCACTAGCCTCTTGCACCTTAGATTCAAGGAGTGGCCAGTTGCTAGAATGTAGAGGGAAGCCGGATCCAGACGTCCACACGCACGAGCAGGAAGCCCCTTACAATGCCAGACGGAGATAGATGGGAAGAGAAGAGAGCTCGGGCAGGGTTGACTCTCCCACATGGCCTGTGTAGTAAGACTAAGAACAGTGGAAATTCCAAACTGAAACCTGATGCCCCAGATCTTCATGACTTTTTATAAAGGAGGGAAACCAACTTTTTTTTTTTTTTTAATCAGTTGCTTGAACTGATTTATAACTTTTCAGAAACTAGACACAAGGTGTGGGCCTCCATCATGTCCTTCTCTGGCTCTCAAGTGTTAGGGGCAGGCCTGCCAACCTGTGTTTCAGGAGGCACATCACATCCGGGGTGGACTATAAGGAAGCCCATCAGGAGGTTGCAGCTTCGTGGCCCGCGGCCGGTCCCGCGGGAGATGGCCCCGGGCGCGCCCACACTGCTGCTGCTGTGGCTGCTGTGGTTCCCCGACTTCCCGGCCCGCGCTGCCGGCTGCCCGGCCGCCTGCCGCTGCTACAGCGCCACGGTGGAGTGCGGCGCCCTGCGGCTGCGCGTCGTCCCGCCCGGAATTCCACCTGGGACGCAGGTGGGCACCGCGTGGGGCCACTGGGCCGCGGAGCAGAGGTGCCCGCGACACGGAGGGAGGGCTGTGTGAGCGTCCCTGTGGGTGCTGGAGCGCCCCAGGGAAGAGGGAGACTCCCTCAGCGGCGTGAATACCCTCCTTCCCTCCCTCCCTCCGGCCCGCAGACGCTGTTCCTGCAGGACAACAGCATCGCGCGCCTGGAACCGGGCGTACTGGCGCCTCTCGCAGCCCTGCGCCGTCTCTACGTGCACAACAACAGCCTGCGCGCCCTGGAGCCAGGCGCCTTCCGCGCGCAGTCGCGCCTGCTGGAGCTAGCGCTCACCGGCAACCGGCTACGCGGCTTGCGAGTTGGCGCTTTCGCCGGCCTGGCCCAGCTCCGTGCACTCTACCTGGCTGGTAACCAGCTAGTGCAGCTGCTGGATTTCACCTTCCTGCACCTACCGGTGAGGGGGTTAGGTGGGCAAGGGCAAGGGGTAGTGAAAGGGAGAAAAGTCAACCCAGTCTAGCCTGCTAGGAAGGGATCCTGTGTCCCAGGGCCCCTTTCCCTGATGATCTGCTGTCCTTCCTTCAGCGATTGCAGGAGCTGCACCTGCAGGAAAACAGCATTGAGCTGCTGGAGGACCAGGCCCTGGCCGGGCTCTCCTCATTGGCACTGCTGGACCTCAGCAGGAATCAACTGGGCACCATCAGCCGTGAGGCCCTACAGCCCCTGGCCAGCCTGCAGGTCCTGCGCCTCACAGGTACCTCCTTCCGGGGGGAAGGGATCTCATGCAAAGGTTTATTCCCTGGCCACAGGGGTGGCAGTAGGAAACAGGCTCAGGTGTGGAGTGGACTTTGATTTCAGTGGCTCGGAATTGCAGACCATCCAGGAGCACTCTGGAGGGTCATGCCACCGGCACCCATGGTAGAAGTCTGATAGGAATGGGGGTGCTGGAAGGGACACAGCTCAGGGAACTTGCCTAATGAAGACAGAAAAGGTAGAAATCCTTTGAAAGAGTTGAGGGGCTTGCACTTGCACACTTAGGGGCTATCAGGGCAGGCAGGCAGAAACTGGAAAGATGAAACTAGGGCTGGCATTCCAGGACACAGCACCTGAAGACAAGGCTGACAGGACCTGCAAGGTCTCAGTGCTGTAGGATGTCTATGTGGACACCAAGGTTCCCCCAAAATAATGGGACTTGTTGCAGAGACTTCAGAGGAGTAGAGGCTTTCTTAGAAATTAGGGGCCTGGAACATGCATCACAGAACTGAAGGGGGAGGGAAGAGCTTGCCCACACTCCAAGGAGCTTGGGGTCAGAGAAGAGGCTGCAGGGGCGCCCTGTGGGAGGTGGGAAGGGGGCTCCTGTTCTGGCCAACCACCCCTGAGCTACCAGCCCACCACTGCTCTGCCCACAGAGAACCCATGGCGCTGTGACTGTGCCCTGCATTGGCTGGGAGCATGGATCAAGGAGGGCGGCCAGCGGCTGCTCAGCTCCAGGGACAAGAAGATAATGTGTGCAGAGCCCCCGCGCCTGGCACTTCAAAGTCTCCTGGACGTATCTGGCAGTAGCCTCATCTGCATCCCGCCCTCTGTACACGTGGAGCCGCTGGAGGTGACAGCCAACTTGGGGGAGGACCTGCGGGTTGCCTGCCAAGCTTCCGGCTACCCGCAGCCCCTGGTGACCTGGAGAAAGGTGGCCCAGCCTCGCGAAGGGCAGCCACGGGCTCAGGCCCAGCCAGACGGCGGGGCGCCGCGCCCAGGCGGGCCCGGCGCCTCTGACACGGGCAGCGGCATGCTCTTCCTCACCAACATCACCCTGGCCCACGCTGGCAAGTACGAGTGCGAGGCCTCCAACGCCGGCGGCGCCGCCCGCGTGCCCTTCCAGCTCCTGGTCAACCTGTCCCGGCAGCAGCAGCTGCAGCTGGCGCCCCCGCCGCCCCCGCACGCCGGCCCCGTCAGCCACGAGCCCCTGCAGGAGGCGGGCAGCATGGCCTTCCGCGCCCTGGGCCTGGCCACGCAGACGGCCATCGCAGCCGCCATCGCGCTCCTCGCGCTCACGGCGCTGCTGCTGGCGACCATGATCTGCCGCCGGCGGCGCAAGCGGAAAAAGGCGCCGGGGCCGCCGGGGGAGGGCGCGCTGTTCGTCAACGACTACTCGGATGGGCCCTGCACCTTCGCGCAGCTCGAGGAGCTCCGCGACGAGCGAGGCCACGAGATGTTCGTCATCGACCGCTCCAAGCCGCTCTTCGCGGAGGGCCCGACGGAGGCGGCCGACGGCGCGGCTACCGGGCCGGGGCAGGGCCTCCCGCTGCAGCCGCCCGCCGCCTACGAAATTCACTGCTGAGCGGGGCCTAGAGGGGCGGGCGGGCGCGTGCGGATGACGTAGGCGTCGCGGACTGGCCGGCCCGCGGGCTCGCCCCGCGCATGCTCCAGCGCAGTCAGTAAAGGCTAGAAGCTGCGCAGTGTGCGGCGAGCCGTGTGTGGGGTCTGGGGCCCCGAGGGCGGGGCGCAGGCACCTGCGGACCCCCAGCTCTGCAGGCGGAAGTCCTAACGTGCGAACGGACGGTGGCCAGAAGGCTCCCCACACCCCTACTGAGGCCCTCCAGAAAAGACCCCTCCCAGGACCACCGTCACCTCTAGCTCTGCAGGGGCTGACACCGGCTGGAGGACCTGGGGCGTCCCCGAGGTGGGAGGGGCGGCGGGCCGTGGAGGCGCCCAGACTGGCTGTGAGGCGGGTGGGACGCCCAGGGAAGGGGAGGCGGGCCGCGGACTGGAAAACAGCTGTTAGTTACCCAGCGGCCAGGTTGGGGTGACAGCAGAGCCAGAGACAAGTCATTCTGACCAATTAGGACAGAAAAAACAACCACAAATTTAAGTTCCAAACACACTGCACGTTTGTACCTTAATGACACCTTCTGGCTCCAAAGCGCAGCCAGGTGGTCTCCTGGGTGCCAGGGTAGGGAGACCCAGCTCTCCTTGAAGCAGGTCCCTGTTCCAACTTCAACCCCAGGGCAGTCTGCTCTTGGGAAGGGCCTAGAGAGAACACCCTCTCTCAGCTCACAGCTGGGACCCCAGAAACATTCCAAAGAAAGGACCACAACACCAGAGCGTAGCCAAGTGCACCCAAACCAAACCTGGCCGTGCAGGCCTGGAATCCAGCCCTGAAGCCCAAGCCAGTCAGGGGAATGGGTACAGGGCAAACTGCGCATGGTGCTGCACAAAGCATAGGAAGGCTCAAAATGCCCAGGAGCAAGGAAACCCGAGACCAGTGCATCTGTGTCAGGCCTCCAACAGGGCCCCGTGAAGGCTCTGTCTACCTAAGGCAGGGAGGGATCTCCATCAGCCCTGAACACCAGGACAGCCCGGAGGTCATAGGCTGAAGTAGTCTGCAGCCAGGCGCCCATAAATGTCTGTGGTCCACAGCACATGAGCACGGCCTGAGGCCAGTAGCAGCTGGTGCAACTCGGCCTCCACACGAGCGAACTTCTCCTCGTTGATGGAAGCCTCCAGCAGAACAGAAGCAGGCGGTGGCCAGGGCAGGCCTTCGTAACAGTCCACAGGGAAGGGGTGCACCACTGTGCGTAGCTCAGCCTGCACCACTGAATCCCGGAGGAGCTCCTTGAGGCCCGCCATGGACAGCGGGTTGCCATAGAGGCCGAGGTAGCGGAGGCTGGTGCAGCGCGTCAGCACAGGGAGCGTGGCCAGCAGCTGGGTATCGGCAAGCTGGCACTCAGTCAGCTCCAGGTGCAGCAGTGTGGCCGCAGCCGCCCGCAGCAGACCCTGGAAAGGCTCTAGTTGGCTGCCGGACAGGTCATTGCCACTAAGGTCCAACTTCTTGAGATGGTCAGCATGGGGGCTCCGTGCCAGAAAGCGCAGATCCTCGGGCAGCAGGGCACAGAAGGCCAGCTCCAGGCTCTCCAGAGGGCTCTGCAGGGTGCTATAGGGGACACAGGGGGTCACAAACAGGCCGGACCAGGGGAGGGTCTCGGGAGAGGAGGAAGGGCAGGGCAGTAGTGGGGCTTGCTCACCTGAGCAGCTGGTCCAACCGTCCCGAGAGGAGAGAGGAGCCCATGCTGAGCTCCCGCAGACAAGTGAAGCGGCCCATCTGGGCCAGGAAGTAACGGAAGTTGTCCTCACCATCCACAGAAGGCTGCCTGGAGTCCCCGTGCACATAGTGCAGCCGCAGGCTGGCCAGGTGCTGGAAGCGGGCCACATGTGGGATGATAACAGACAGGCCACGCAGACCCAAGTTGTTAAAGCGCAGGTCCACACGGCGCAAGCAGCCCGCATCCAGCAGCTGCAGCAAAGCCACAGTGTTGCGCATGGGCAGGTCCTCAGCCCGCAGGTCCCGGCAGCAGAGCCGCAGGGGACTGCCTACGCTGCTTCGCAGTGCCTCCCGCAGGAACGCATACGAGGCCCGGTTCACCCGCAGGTCCACACGAACCTCCACAGGAATGGGGGCCAGCCCAGGCTCCGCAGTCCCGCCCTGCTGCTGTGCTATGCAGGTGCGGGCCACCGCTGCTGTGCAGTCCCACATGCTCATGGTGCCAGGGTCCTGCTCCACGCCATCGTCCAGGAGGCCTGTCATATCCAGCACTCGCAGGGCATGCTTCCTGGGAGCACGGGTAGGCTGAAGCAGGAGACAAGGGAGCACAGCCCACACCCACTCCCAGCCATCTTGGGACAGGAGCAACATGCCTGTTCCTGCACTGAGCCCTTGCAGTCGCCTGGAACCTCACAGGGCACACTCTCTGCACCACCCCCCCCCCACCCCGGGCCTGAGGGGCCCTCGGGTGAGCCCATACCTGCAGAGAGGCTGTGTGCCAGCCTCTGTCTCTGGGGTGTGGAGCCGGGCCGTCAGCCCCAGGATCACAGCCTGCATGCTCTCTGTGCTGGGACGCTCTTGCAGCAAGGCCCGGCTGCAGTGGGCACATTCCTGCAACAGCTGCTGGAAGCTGAGCAGTGGGAAGGGCCACGTGTGCACCAGCTCTCGAAGCACAACAGTCTTCTTGTCCATGAAGGCCACCTTGAACAGCAGGGGGAAGAGCTCTCGAGGCAGCAGGGGCAGGGCCTGGCAGGCAGCTGGCTGGCACTGGAGCACCTGCCGTGTGCTCAGGAACACAAGCGTGTGCATGGCGCTGGGCCAGGCAAGAAGCCACCTGCAGGGAAGGGCCCTTCAGCGGGGAGGACAGACCCCAGGCCACCACCCGGCCATAGCCTCCTCCATCACTGGTAGTTAGCAAGCCCAGCATGACACTTGGCACAGCGCTGACACTCAGTAGAGGACCGTGGCACCGAAGAGCAAGTGCTAAGTGCCTAGCATTGGGCTAAGTGGGAACAGGGACAAGACCACCCCCCACTTCCCTCCCTCCAGAAGCATGGGGCCTCTTTAGGGAAATGTAGCCATCAAACGGTACATAAACAGCCCAGCATCAGACATGACCAGCTTGCCTGGATGTGCTTTTGACAGCTACTGCTCTGCAGGACCTCCCCCCCCACACACACACCTGTACTTGAGGCCTCCCAAATTACAAAGCTGTTTATCAAGAGACCTTCTCTTCCTCAAAAGCAGAATAGAGCTCAGGCCCTTCCCCCCCCACACACACACAAGCACTAGAGGAGGCAGGACACTCCTAGGGGGCTGGAAGCCGCATCACAATCCGCCTTCCCACCCTCCTCCAGCTCTTGCGGGTGGTCCTTGGACAGGAACTGGCAGCACTGATGCAGCTTAATAAATACCAGCAAATATAAAAAGGGCCGGGACCCAGGGAACCTTGAGTCCAGACAGGTCTTAACTACTCCCGTCCAGTAGTACTGCCAAGCACGGAGCTCCCTGCAGATTCACAGAAAGACAAAAAGCAAACCTCACTCACCAAGGTCCTTGCCACCTGTCTAAACGTCTTTTCCCCTAGAAAGAACCACAGTGAGAGACCAACTCTCAAACCCATGGGATTCGGTAGGCCCCAGGCCAGGAACTGCTCAGGTGGATAGAGTCCGCAGCAGAATGGGCATCCAAGCTAACAAGGGGCATACAGTAAATGCCTGAGACTATGGAGTCCTTGGACATCAGCTCTACTATTGACTTCAGCAGCAGCAACAATCAGCGGACTTACTTTGGGCCAAACACATCATCCTCAAAACTGCTTCCCAGTCATACCCCTGGAAACAGGTTAGAAAACTAAGATCTAAGCCTTGCCAGGCCAAGGTCACAGCCTGGGCGATGAGCTCGGGGAAGGGGGAGCAGCCTGGCCCCAGGAACCCTGCTCTTCCGGACCTCATGCACAACGTAAGTCCTTAGGGCACTGGTTCTTGAGAAGCCCCGAACGCCAACCCTCGGCCTCGCTCTGCCTGGAGACAAATCTCGCGAGGGCGATTCATACCTCGCTGTGACAGGACAGACCAACCCAGCACCTGTCACGAGAGGAAACGAAAGCAGCCAGTGTGGTCACCGTGGGAGGAGCCTCTGTGCAGTGGCCGCCGCCCCCTCCCGCCGGCCCGCGGCTCCCGGCGTTTCCCCGAAGACGCCCCCGCCCGGCTCCTCCCGGCCTCGAGCCGCGGGAGACCCTCAATGCGACGCCCTCCGCCTCCCGGACGTGATGTGCCCCTCGAAGCCGGTGCGTCGTCCCCCCGGGGCCCGAGGTCGCTCTGCCCGACGCAGGGCTCCAGGTCCTTCCCCCACCCCGCGGACGAACCACCCGGTTCCCGCTCCCGCCTCCCGGGCGGCGGCGCCCCAAGCGCCCGTGCCTGCTTTGTGCGGCCAGGCAGGGCCAGGGGCGCACGCCGCCCCGCTGCATCTCCGGCCGGCGGCCCGCGCTCACCAGCCCCACAGCCGCTGCCACCGCCACCGGCCCCGCCTCACCGTCCGCGGCGCCCCGCCCAGCGCCTCCGCGCGCCGCGATGACGTAGACGCCACCCATTGGCCGCCCCACTAGGGCCCCACTGATTGGCTGTCCTGGTGGCGGCTGCCGAGCCGCCCCGCCTCCGACCCTGCCGGGTGCCCCCATTGGCCGGCAGCCGGCGTCGCCCTTGCGGCGGGAGATTCACGGGGCCCGGAACCCCGGGCCAGCGCCATGGAGCGGCTGCGGGACGTGCGGGAGCGGCTGCAGGATTGGGAGCGCGCGTTCCGGAGGCGGTGCGGGCGGCGGCCGGGCCAGGTGCGGGCTGCCCGGGGGCGGGGGGCTGAGGGTTCGGCCGCGGGCTGACGCGTTCCCTCCGCAGGAGGACGTGGAGGCGGCGCCGGAGGAGACCCGCGGTGAGCGCGCGGACGTGGGGCGGAAGGAGGGACGGGCGGGGAAGGAGCCCGGCGGCCCCCGATGACCCTTGATCCCACCCCCAGCGCTCTACCGGGAGTACCGCGCCCTGAAGGGGGTCCTGAGCCGGGCCGGCGGCATCGGACCTCGCAGCCCCGAGCAGTCGCTTCTCGCGACGGCGGAGGAGGTACCCAGGCCTGGACGTCCTGGCCTGCGGGTCAGTCTCCTGTATGGCAGAGCCAGGAGGAGTCGTGATCAGGCCTCTGTGGGGCACAGAACGTCGGGGGAGGACCGGACCTGGGGGGCGCTGGGGGGCTGGAGGAGGGCTCGGACCCCCACCCTCTCTTCCTGCAGAGGCCGGAGCCCAGCTGCTGGGGGCCGCACTTGAATCGAGCTGCGACCCAGAGTCCACATTGTAGTCTTTCTGGGCCAAGTCCTGTGGGGTCTGTGCCAGACTACGGGAAGAGACTTAAGACCAACCTAAAGGCCACCCTGCAGGTGAGAGTTACCGGTAGGCC
The DNA here is from genome assembly GCF_964656455.1 of Halichoerus grypus. Taxonomy (NCBI): domain Eukaryota; kingdom Metazoa; phylum Chordata; class Mammalia; order Carnivora; family Phocidae; genus Halichoerus; species Halichoerus grypus. The sequence goes on from NC_135716.1 coordinate 339,665, forward strand.
AAGCAGGCAGTGCGTCTGTCCTGGATGCAGAGCTAGCGTCCGCCCAGGAACAGAGTCACCCTATAGCCTTTCTCGTCAACCCTTCCACACTTACGCCCCTGTACTTATGTGGTCATACGTCACCTTCCAGCATTAATCAGGGTAAGATTCCTGAGACGGGTTCAGAGCCAACCTCACGCTTCTCACCTTGGCTGGGGCTTCAGGGTGGACGTTCTGGCAGGTTTCAGAGTCTTTAGCAGCCCAGACACCTGAGTTCCTGCTTCCTGGTCTGTCTTCCCTCTCTCAGGCTGGGCCAGCCCTGGGCCGCACACCCCGGCCTCCACGAAGACCCTCCTCCAAGACGCCCTCCCGGGGGCCACCAGGTGCAGGGGCTGCCCCCATCTCTCCAGAAGAAGTCAGTGAGGTGCCCCTGCAGCCTCGTGGGCCCCGGCTGAGGCCAGGCCGCCTCCAGCAGCTGCGGGCATCCCTGAGTCTACGGCTGAGCTCCCTAGATCCTGGCTGGCTACAGAGATGTCACAGCGGGGCCCCAGATTTCCTGGGGGCTGCCCAGGCCTGCCAGCCTAACCTGGGTGTAGAGGGCTCACAGCCTCTGACTTCAGGTGTGCCATCAGTCCTTGGTCACAACACTGGCCCCGAGACTCGAGCCCTACAGACAGGTGGAGTTACAGGGAGCCCCCAACCCGGCAACAGTCGAGGCAAGAAGTGGAGATGCGGTAGGGAACCAGAAGGGAACCCTGCACAGGCCCAGCAGGACAGTGGCCAAGCAGGACCTCTGCCTGAAGAAGCCGGGGCTGCGGGACATGCAGAAGACGGTCCAGGAGAACCCCTGTGGGTACAGCCCCCCAGTGGCCCCACAGCCCCCAGGTACCAGAGCTTCAGCCTCCCGGTGGGGTCGCCTTGAGATGAGCCAGGGTGGGGCAGGCTTTGGGCATGGCCTGCTTGTACATCCTTTCTAGACCAGCTAACCAAAGCGGAGATAATTACGTACGACTCAACATGAAGCAGAAACGCTACGTGCGGGGCCCAGCGCTCCGTGGCAGGCTGCTCCGCAAGCAGGTGAGGTGGCGGCAGGCACTCCCTTCATCCCTACCACCTTTTGCCTCGTGACCTTCTTTTGCGGCCCCCAGATGTGGAAGCAGAAGTGGCAGAAGAAAGGGGAGCGTTTTGGAGGTGGTCAGCCCAGAGCCACAGTCAGGAACTCTTGCTTCCGTTGTGGGCAGCTAGGCCACTGGTCATCCCAGTGCCCCCAACCAGGTGAAACTTCTACTGTGGGTGATGGGTTCCTAACACTGTTCGGAGGACACTTGTACTCTCAGGGGGGAGTGGGGGAAGCACGTCTAGCTCGAACAGAAGAACCTAGCAGCTCCTTACACCTGATGCAGAGCCTACTCCGGGCCCCCAGGGGAGCAGTAAGAACGAAGAGGACGTGCAGACCCAGCTCACCTTGGAGGAAGTAGTCCAGAGGACACGCACTGCCAGCTCTCAGCTCCCTGGTGAATGAAGGGACAGAGGGCAGGCTGTAGCTACCTGTTTTTGCTGGAAAGATCCCAGTCTAGTCTCGAGTCCCACACCACCTTTCTTGTCCGTTTCTAGTGAGTGAGAAAGATACAGAGCCCGCTGGGCCTGAGCTGTTGGTGACCATGGAGCGGTCTGTGCCCCAGGCGCACTGCCCACCACCCTGTGTGCCACCACTCTACCCACCAGGGCCCTCGGGGCAGGTGGCAGGTGAGCAGAAGCCTACCAGCCCAGAGCCTTTACTGGGAGATGGGGGCGACTTGGGGCCATGCTGACCAACACCCGTGTCCACAGAGACACCAGCTGAGGTGTTCCAGGCCCTAGAGCAGCTGGGGCACCAAGCCTTCCGCCCCGGGCAGGAGCGTGTGGTCATGCGGATCCTTTCTGGTGAGCTTGGCTGCCGGGGGGATGAGGCAGGGCCAAGGCCTGGCCACGGAGTGGCACTACTGACCCTTGGTCCCAGCAGGCATGTCCACGCTGCTGGTGTTGCCCACAGGGGCTGGCAAGTCCCTGTGCTACCAGCTCCCTGCGCTGCTTTACGCCCGGCGGAGCCCCTGCCTCACGCTGGTCATCTCTCCCCTCCTGTCTCTCATGGACGACCAGGTATACTGACAGGAGCCTGGGGCCCAGGCAGAAGGCAGAAACCCGTGCCCGTAGGTCCTCTGGCTCTTCTGGGCTGCTGCTTGTTACCTAATCAGAGCTGTAAAGAGCTCAGCTGTTCTCACCCCGTCGGCTGTGTCAACGACCCCAGGCCTTGTAGTGGCCCGAGGGCAGCAGGGACGTGGCAGCTGGCCAGATGTGGGTCGACCCCTAGGAGGAGCGGCGCTGGGGAGGGGGGACATCCCCAGTAGGGCCTGTCTGCTCCTGGCGCTTCTGAGCCAAGGCTCTGGGTGGCTCTGAATCCTTAGTCCTAGGCTCCACAGTCTGGGCTCGTTCTCCCTAGAGAGCCTGAGGCAGAGATGGTGGTCGTGGTCAGGCTGAGCAGCTGAGAGCCACTGGAGGGAGGGCCAGGGAAGGGTGGCTTGTAACTGGTCGTCCTCCTGGACCTGCAGGTGTCTGGCCTGCCCCCGTGCCTGAAGGCAGCGTGCATACATTCAGGCATGACCAGGAAGCAGCGGGAGTCTGCCTTGAAGAAGGTGAGGGGCCTTACGTGGCAAGACGGGCAGGGGAGCAGACGGGCCCCTGGATGATGCTCCTGACCTTGCATCCTCAGGTTCAGGCGGCCCAGGTGCATGTGCTGATGCTGTCACCCGAGGCGCTGGTTGGGGCTGGGGCAGGGACCCCTGGCTGCCTCCCTCAGCTGCCTCCAGTCGCCTTTGCCTGTGTCGATGAGGCCCACTGCCTTTCCCAGTGGTCCCACAACTTCCGGCCCTGCTACTTGCGCGTCTGCAAGGTGAGCCTTATTCGGGGTACGAGCAAGCAGGCCGGGGTGGGGGGCGGCTTGGGCATCATCACCAGCTCCGCTCCCGCACAGGTGCTGCGGGAACACATGGGCGTGCGCTGCTTCCTGGGCCTCACGGCCACGGCCACACGCAGCACCTCGAGGGATGTGGCCCAGCATCTAGGCGTGGCCGAGGAGCTTGTCCTCAGAGGGCCGGTCACCATCCCCACCAACCTGCACCTCTCTGTGTCCATGGACAGGGACCCAGACCAGGTAGGTGTGCACACCTGGGCCAGGGCAGAGGCACGGCCTCCGACAGACCCCACTGACCACCGTCACCCACCAGGCTTTGGTGACGCTGCTGCGGAGTGATCGTTTCCGTGCTCTGAGCTCCGTCATCGTGTACTGCAACAGACGCGAGGACACAGAGCGTGTCGCCGCACTGCTCCGCACCTGCCTGCCTGCGGCCCGGGACCTGGGGCCCCGAGGTGAGGTCAGCGGGGTCGTGCCCCACAGGAGCTGCCTCAGGAACACAGTCTACCCAGCCGTCTGTGTCTTCCCCGCAGGCCGGGCCCCCGAGGCTGTAGCCGAAGCCTACCACGCCGGCATGTGTGGCCGGGAGCGGCGGCGGGTGCAGCAGGCCTTCATGGACGGCCGGCTGCGGGTGGTGGTGGCCACGGTGGCCTTCGGGATGGGGCTGGACCGGCCGGACGTGCGGGCCGTGCTGCACCTGGGGCTGCCCGCGAGCTTCGAGAGCTACGTGCAGGCCGTGGGCCGGGCCGGGCGTGACGGCCAGCCGGCGCATTGCCACCTCTTCCTACAACCCCAGGTTCTTCCCTGCCCCGCTCGAGCCCACCCCTACCTCCCCACACACACCCCAGCCACTCCTTGACGGCTGCCGTGTCGCAGGGCCAGGACCTGCGGGAGCTGCGGAGACACGTGCATGCCGACGCCACCGACTTTCTCGCCGTGAAGAAGCTGGTCCAGTGCTCTTTCCCACCCTGTGCCTGCACCGCTGCCCACGCCCAGCGGCCCCCGGAGCAGGACGGAGCCGAGAGCCAGGACAGGCCTGTGGCCACGTCCCTGAGGGAGGCCGAGCAACCCAACATCGAGTGCACAGCCCGGTGCCCGGGCCACGAGCGGGCGCTCCCTGTGCAGCCGTTGGTGCAGGCCCTGGACATGCCTGAGGAGGGTGAGGAACTGGGGGCGGCGGTGGGCACGTCCCCACATGCCCACGTCCCCGCGTCGCCTAAGCCCGGCTCTGCCCCCCAGCCATTGAGACCCTGCTGTGCTACCTGGAGCTCCACCCACGGCGTTGGCTGGAACTGCTGCCGCCCACCTGCGCCCGCTGCCACCTGCGCTGCCCCGGGGGCCCCCCCCAGCTCCAGGCCCTGGCCCACAGGTGAGCACACGTCGCGGCCCGGGTGCGGCCAGGGACGCGGAGCCAGGACCGCTCATCCCGTGTCCCTTCCGCTGGTGCAGGTGTCCCCTCCTGGCTACGTGTCTGGCCCAGCAGCCACCGCGGAACACAGCTGGGGGAAGCTGTTCCGTCGAGTTCGACGTGCTGCAGCTGGCCGGCTCCGCGGGCTGGAAGCTGGCCTCTGTGGGGCAGGCTCTCCGCCAGCTGCAGTGGGAGCCAGAGCCCGCGACAGGTGCGCCCTGCCCCCAGCCCTGCTCGGCCGCAGCCCTGCTTGCCGCCCGCTCGCCCGTGCGTGACAAGCTCTCTGGCAGGTGCGCCTCGGGACACGGGGGTGCTGGTGGAGTTCCGGGAGCTTGCCTTCTGTCTGCGCAGTCCTGGAGACCTGACGGCCCACGAGAGGGACGAGATCTGTGACTTCCTGTACTGCCACATACAAGCCCGAGAGCAGGCGGCTCTGGCCCGCTTGCGCCGCACCTTCCAGGCCTTTCACAGGTGCGGGGGGGGCGGGGCCTGGGGCCCCCTGCACCCCTCCCCTCAGGTGAGCAGCGCTGACAGATCACTGTCACCCCAGCGTCGCCTTCCCCAGCTGCGGGCCCTGCTTGGAGCAGCCTGATGAGGAGCGCAGCACCAGACTCAAGGCCCTGCTCAGCTGCTACTTCGAGGAAGAGGGTTCAGGGGGCACGGAAGACGAGCAGGGCCCAGAGCCAGGACAGGCTGGGGTGAGTGCTAGCCCCTCTGGCCTGCAGTGAGGTCAGGCTGCAGGGCGCACACACGCTCACACTCCACTACATGCCCGCCACCCACAGATCCAGGACTGGGAGGACCAGATTCGCCAGGACGTCCGCCACCTTCTGTCCTCGTGGCCAGACCAGCAGTTCTCAGGCAGGGCTGTGGCCCGTATCTTCCACGGCATCGGTGAGGGCCTAGGAGGCTGAGCTCTGACAATGGGCAGGGGCCGGGCCTGGCCCAGAGTCCTCAGGGCCCACATGTCCCATTCCACCACAGGAAGCCCCCGCTACCCAGCGCAGGTGTACGGGCGGGACCGGCGCTTCTGGAGAAGATACCTGCATCTGAGCTTCCCTGCCCTGATGCGCTTAGCCACAGAGGAGATCCTGCGGTGGGGCCGCTGACCACCCTGCCGTGGGCGGGCCCTGCTCCCCATCACGGACAGGCATGCACAGGGGGCCGCGTGGCCACAGTACGGAGGGAGTCAGGTGTGGCATTGCGTCAGGGAAAAGGGACATCGATGGCCATGACAATGACTGACTACCCTGGGCACAGCCCACCACCAGAAATGTGGGGGCAAGGAAGCCCCAAAACGCAGAATAAAAAATGCTCAAGTCACTCTTAGGAGTCTTCTTTTCTGAGGACAGCCTTGCCCATCACACACCCCAAACAGCCAGGCCACGGGCACGCTCAGCTTTATTAGGCAGGCCAGCCACCCAGCTCAGGCCAGGGTGCTGGGCGCCAGGCTCAGATACAGAATGGGCATGCCTGAGAGAGCAAGGAAGAGGGCAAAGCAGAGATGCGGCCCCAGGCTGTCAGCCAGGGCCCCGGCCAACGTGCCCAGGAACAGCTTGCCCAGCAGCTCCAGAGTGGCCAGGAGGCTATAGTGTGTGGCCTGCAGGGGCGAGGTGGGACGAGGTGTGAGCTCAGGTGAGGGCTTGCTTGGATCCCAGCCCTGCAGCCCCCCTGGACATCCCAGCCGCACCCTCTTACCTGCAGGGCACTGGGCGCCAGCCGGCTACAGTGCATCATCAGGGTGAACGTGGTGGTTGTAACCAGGCCCCCCAGGAAGTGCTGCACACACAGGCTCAGCAAGGCTGCCCCTGGGAGGGCTGAGGTCAGCGGGGCCCAGGACACTGGACTCCTCCCCTCCCGTGGCCAGCCCCTCACCTCTCAGGACTGTGCTGGAGCCCAGCCTGACCCCCGGGGTGTCCAGGTGGAAGAGCAGGGTGGTCTGGCAGGCCAGACCCCCGAGCCGGAACCCAAGCACTGACCTCAGCAGGGGCACTGGTTGCCTGAGGTGGGGAGAGGGGGCGGGTCAGGGAGGGTGGCGCAGGTCAGGTGGCAGCAGGTGGCTGGAGCAGGCCGGGGAGGGCTCACCTGTGCCTGGCCAGCAGGGCCCCGCCCAGGGATGAGCCTACAATGGAGCAGAGCACAGCGCCCACGCCGTTCCACAGCCCCAGCTCTGGCGTGGAGATGCCGTGGTCCAGCAGGAGCAGCGGAAACAAGCTGCTGGCACCCTGCTCACCTGTGGGGAGAATGTGAGCAGGGGCTCCCCGCCTCCCTTCACCTGGGGCTTCAGGTGCACTCCCCTAGCCGGGCCCCTGCCGTGCCTCCGTCCTGGGGCATCAGCCAAGCTTAGGGTCAGCATGAAGCAGCGTCAGAGACCCGAGGGGGTGCGGCTGGAGCTCACGGAAGCCGTGCAGCTAGAGCTGGAGAAGCTGCAGAGCCAGGCTGGGCTCCAGCCTGCAGTTAATCCCCCAGAAGGTGGCCACAAAACGGGCTCCAGGGCCCCAGGCTCCCACCCCTGCTGATGCCTGGCTCACGGCCTCACTCACCCAATTTGTAAGTGAGCACAAAGCCTGCTGTCCACAGAGTACCGGGCATGGCCAGCAGCTGCTGCGGAAAGCACAGGCTGTGGAGGGCGGGTTCTGACGGCCCAGACGAGGGCGGCTGTTGCAGGGCCGGCGCCGCCCAGACGAGGGCAGCAGCCAACCAATAGGTAGCCGCCAGGAGCAGGAAGAGCCCGGGCCAGGAGAGGGTAGGAACAAGGGCCAGCAGGCCCCCTCCCGCCAGCACTGCCCCCAGCTTGTAAGCGACCACCTGCACCGTGTTACCAGGCCCTAGCTCAGCTGGCTCCAGGAGCTGGACGGCCAGCGTGTCCAGGGCCACATCCTGCACAGCCGCACCCAGGTTCAGCAACAGAAGCAGCCCCACCACACTGACCGGCAGGCCCGCCGGGCCGGCTTCCGCGGGAGGCGAGGCTGCAAGCAGCCCGCACACCAGGCCCAGAGCAGCCGTGCTGAGCATCAGCCAGGCCCTCAGGGAGCCCCGCGTGTCCACCAGCGGGGCCCACACGAGTTTAAACAGCCAGGGCAGGTACAGCACCTTGGCCAGGCCCACGCGCGTCAGGGAGAGGCCACGCGCCCGCAGCAGCACAGGCAGCAGGCCAGACTGCAGCCCATAGGGCAGGCCTTGCACCAGGTAGAGGCCGGCCAGCGGCAGCAGCTTCCCGTGCATGGCCGGGAACGCGGGGCGCCCGGGGGCTCGCGCTGGGGGGCGGGGATCCGGCCCGCGACCGGGCGGGGACGGGGGCTGCGTTCAAGGCCGGACCAGAGCCTGGAGCCGGGGCAGAGCGGTTCCGGACGGTGTCTGGTCCGGTCAGGATGAGGTCAGGGGCCACACGACAGCATGGCTCCGGAGCTGGGCCAGCTCAGGGTGGGACAGGCCGGCACCCGCGGGTCCTGGGGGCGTGCGCACTACGCAGCCGCGGGACGCGGCGGCCACAGAGCACGCGAGCCGGCCAGAGCGCCGGCCGCCCTCGGGCGCCCCCAGTGGCCAACCTGGGTGCGGCCGGGGAGCCGCGGGCCCGACGGCCGCTCGCCTAGCTGGGGTTGAGCCCGCGGCCCACCTTGGACCCTCCCAAGGGTATCAGATCCGGCTCCCAGACACCCCTGGACCCACACCCTGACTTGGTGTCTCACCTGGAGCCTGGCTGCTGCAGTGTCCACCGGGTCCTCCCAGCGGCCCCCAGGGAGGAGTCGGCCTCTTAAGTGCCCGTCTACTACGGCTTCCTCCCGCCCCTGCGGCCCTCGCCCAACCGGGGGCCCTGAAAGCCATGTCGGTGTGAAAGGTCTCAGCCAGCGGGGTGCAGCCCGCTGCTGCCCGGGACGCCCTCTAGTGTCCAGCGACAAGGCCAGGAGGGGCAGGTGGGGCAGGCCCAAGCCCTGCCTCGCTCCAGGGCGGCTCTGTGGAGGGAGAGGCCTGTCCCAGGAGCAGCTGAATGTGGGGGTCTCATGTGGTCTCTCCTGCTCAGAGCTGCACCCCGCAGGGCTCCCGAGGCCCAGAGGGGGTAGTGAGTGTGGCCCATGGTTAAGAACCACCTCCGGAACGGACAGAGCTAGAGCCTTAGTACAGTCTCCAAACCCTTGACCCCCTGAAGCCAACCCAACCCCTAGAATAACAGCTGGTGAAGCCACCTCGAGTGGGTTTCCTGTGACTTCGACAAGTTTCCTCGTCTGTAAAATGGGGACTACCATCCCTACCTAAGAAGACTGCAGTGACCCACAACCGTGTCTATCTTGCCCACAGTAGGCGCTCATCCCTGTTCCCGTGGCAAGGACATAGGGCTGCACACCCACCCCCCGGCTCGGTCTCCCCAGGGTGCCCCTTCGTCAGCATTTTACATGCTCTCCTCCCTGGCACCTGCCCTCGGGTGCTCCAGCGTGGGAGGGCCGCCCCTCACTGCCTCCCAGCCCAAGGACTGCGCTTGCACTAGGATGTCACACACTTCAAACCCAATACAAACAAAGCAAGACCTATTTGTTCATTGTCCGTCCCCACTCTTGGCACGGCTGTTCCTCCAGCGGCCTCAGGTAGCAGCACCGTGCCATCTGCCCATTTAGGAGGAAAACCAAGACTCCCTCCTTGAGTCCTCACTGTGGCTCCACTTCCGGCTGCTCAGCCACCCAGCCAGCTCCATCTCACAGCTGAGCGTGATCCCTGTGCTGCCCGGCAGGGGAGAGGCCCGCGGCACAGGAAGGGGAGCCAGGCCACCTGGCTCTGTGTCTTCCTTAGACTACTTTTTCGGATGTGGCCGCCCCTGGGACTCAGCTCCCATGTTTCTTTGTCCAGCTTCATTCCCAACCTAGTGGCTTCCTTCACACCTCTTGCTCTTCCTAATTTTTATGTGACGTTTGCCAGTGTCGACCCCAAGACCAGAGACCACAGTGGAGACCCAGCCCGTGAGAGGTGCTGCATCGGCAGTAAGGTCGCCTCTGGGAGCCCTCCTTGACTGCTCCTCCTGGAGGCGGACACACGTCCTGCTGGGCTGGGTCTCCAGGTCCGCAAGGAGCCCCAGCTCAGAAAGGAAGTCAGGAGTGGGCAGAGGCAGGGGAGGCTCATACAGGTGCGCACACAGCCCACTTCCATGTAGTCAGGCTGCTTCACAGCTTTATTAGGGGCCTGCAGAAAGGCAGGGGCCCAGCCCCACAGGCAGTAGGAGCAAGTCCAGAGGGCTCCAGAGCCCCCCAGGGCCCTGGCCATGGTAAGTCCAGGGTCGGACCTGCCTGCCCACCCTGGCCGGGAAGAGGGAGGGGAGGCGGGCGCCTCAGGAGTACTCTCGGGTGAACTTGGCGTGGAACTGGCTCAGCTTCTCCAGCAGAGGCCGCAGCTTCTCCATGGGGGGCAGAATGGTCATCCTAAAAGGGAGAGGGAGGTAAGCAAAGGTGTTGGGGGCTGCCGGGCTAAACCATGCGGGGCTGGGCCTCACCGAAAGTGGTAGGTGCCTTCCCTCTGCCCAAAGCCACTCCCGGGCACCACGCAGATGCCGGTCTCCTCCAGAAGGCTCATGCAGAAGAACATGTCAGGAGCCAGGCCCAGCTCCTGGGGGCGGACGGACCGGGCGGGGCGGTCAGGACTGGGCGCCCAGACTCGGCGCCCACGCACCCCCCCCCCCCCCCGCCCTCGGGCCTAGCTCGCCTGCCCTCATGCCAGTCGCCAGTCGGCCCGACCCACCTGAGCGCGCTGCACGGCGCGCGGGGGCAACTGCACGCGAGGGAAGGAGTACATGGCACCCTGCACCGGGTTGCAGCGAATGCCGGGAGCCTCGTTGAAAACCTGCTCCGTGAGCTTCGCCTTCGCCGCCAGCTCGGCCAGCACCACCTGCCTCTCCTGTGGCCGCGGAGGTGGGCTGATCAGACCTGGCGCCCGTGTCGCATGATCGAACCCCCTCCCCTCCCCGCCCCGCCCGCTCACCGCCTGGAACTGCGCGAAGGAGGGGTCGGAGGGCGCCGGCGGGCTGACCACCATGCTGAGCAGGACCTGGCCCGGCACAGGCGGACACAGCCGCACACTCATCAGCTTCTGCATCTGTTGTTGTACGGCGGGGTCCATGTTCACCACCTCCACGTAGCCGCCGCGGAACCCGCACCTGCGGGGCGGCGAGGGCAGGCGTCAAGGCAGGGCCAGCGAGGCGGAACCAAGCCGGGGGTGGAGTCCGCGAGACCCCGCCCGCTCAGCCCGCACGCACTCTCCCATGTAGCCCTTGGATACGGAGTGGAAGGAGGCGAGCTCCTGCTGCGTCGCGTAAGGCGGCCCCATCTCCGTGAGCACCTTCTTGAACGAGTGGAACTGAGAGCCCTCCGCATACACGTTGTCCTGGTACACCTGGATGGGAGGACTGGCGTCACGGGGGGCGGGGGGGCTGCCACTGTTGCCCTCCAACCCCAAGCCGCAGGCGAGCCTCTGCCAGCACCTCATCAGCCATCAGGAAGAGGCGCTCCTCGAAGGCAAAGCGAATCACGGCCTCGATGCACTCGCGGGCTTGCACCTGCCCTGGAGCGCGGAGGATGCAGCATTTCCAGGGTCAGACTCTTGCGCTCTGCGCCCGAGAGGCAGCACGGGGGTGGGGTGGGGGCGGGGGGCGGGGAGGGAGAGCGCAATGACCCCGGTTGGGAGGGGGAAGCGGCAAGGCTGGGGGGATGGGCGGCGCACCAGTGGGGTTGCCAGGGTTGATAATGCAGAGTGCGCGTGGGCAGCAATGACCACGCGCCTGGCCCAGGGCGCGCCGCAGCTCGGCCACGTCGAGTGCCCAAGCGCGCTCTTCATCCAAGTAGTAGTCCACCTGCACAGCGTTGAGCTCGGCCAGCGCCGCTGAGTACAGCGGGTACTGAGGGATGGGGATGAGCACACCTGTGCGGGTGGGGCCCTCTCCGGCCACCAGCAGCTTCAGCACCGTCTGCGGGGATGGGGAGGCAAGGCTGGTGGGGCGCACAGGGACTGCACCTGTTCCCCGCCCCGCCCGGAACCACAGTGCCAGGAGCAAGGTCCGCCCAGCCGCAGAAGAGCCCCGGTGTCCTCCTGCCCTGGCCCTGGCCTACCACGATGGCGTCGCTGGCCCCGGTGGACAGGTAGATGTTGTTGGGGTCTGAGGGAATGCCTCCGTCGCGACGCTCGATGTACCGAGCTACATCCTCCCGGATCAGCTGGATGCCGGAGCTGACGCTGTAGGCCCCTGGGCCAGGGGGCGAGGCAGGACGGGGAGGAGAAGAGCCGAGAGGTTCCTTAGCAGTCCTCCAGAGTACCTCCGCCCCCTTCCAGCAGCAGAGCCCACCCCTCCCCTGGGAGGGCCTCCTGCTTGCTCCTCTCTGGGGCTTTGGCCGGTTTGGGCACTGGCACTTACCCAGGCTGTGTCCCCCACACGCCTGCAAGATGCGCTCAGCCTTTCTCTTGGCATCCTCTGGGAAGTCGGGGCTGTTCAGGAGATCAGGGTGGACACAGAGGGCCAGGACCTGGGAGCATCGGACACTGAGCCAGAGCACTTGGGCTGACTGGGGAGGAGCACAGAGCCATGCTGAGCCTCACCTGACGCAGGAAGGTGATGGGCTTCTGCCCCATGGCCTGTGCATCCCCGATGTTGGCACGGATGACCTCAGTGAAGGGCTTCTTTACCCCCTGGGAGGGAGGGGGCACAGGCAGTGAGAATGGGCCGTCTATCACTCTGGCAGGTCCTTGTCCCTGGTGACTGTGAGAATGAGTCTGACTCAGCTGTCCAGGTGCAGCTGGAGGGCAGTGGCGGGGCCCAGGGCCATACCTGGCGCAGTTCCTGCTCCAGCTCCAGGGCACGCAGCACAATGGGACCGCGCACTGCGTACTCCACCCTCCGGACACACGGGTTCATGGTGTCCAGAGTCAGCACCTTCTCCTTCAGCTGGTTCATTGCAACCTGGCTGCGGTCACCTGCCCTCAAGGCCATGACCCTACTCAGACCAGGCAGGAAGGTCAGGACACGGCAGGATTCAGAAGTGGGGATAAGGGAAGCCGAGTCCAGACTCAGTGGGCCAGGGCTGGGAAGAGGGAGCCTGGGTAGAGGGGCTCAAGGTAAAGGGCACCCTCTTCGCTGCAGCCTGCTGGCCCCACTGAAAGGGACAGAAAAGGCTGAAGAAGAAGTCGGGGCCGCTGGGCCCCGCCCCACCCATCTGGGCACAGCTCTGTCCCAGGGAGCCATAGGGAGGGCATGAGGAGGCAGGCGGGGCTTGGGGCGAGGCCCAGTGCCCGCCCAGTGTCCCCATGACCGGGGAGCAGGAGACCTACATGGGGGGTAGGGACAGACAGAAGGTTCAAGAAGCTCTGAGGGACTGGGCCTGGGGGAGGGGAAGTGCGCTGAGTGCCCGGAGGGGTTGGCAAAGCTGGGCAGAGCTAAACCCCCAGGGGAAATGGAGCTGGGGCCCCCTGGAGATTTACCCCAGCACGGCTCTGCCAAGGCCTAGCCCTCTCAGGCCCCCCATCTTTGCTTGGGCCAGCAGGCCTGTCTCCCAGGTAACTGAGTCGGGCCTCTACAGAATCCTGGCGTTACTGGGAGAAGGGAGCGAAAGCTCCGATGCGGGGTTCCATCTGGCCAGCCCTTCCTGGGCTGGCAACCATGGCCCACAGGCTGCAGGAGCCCTGCGGTTGGACCTTGGTCCCAGATCAGCAATTGGTGGAGGCCGGAGTCTCTGGGTTGGGTTGTTGCATGACAGGGTAGGGTGGCTCTGGGCCCTCGGACACCTCGGCTGCTCTGGGCTGCCGTTGTGCCCTTTCACCATGCGCCAGCCTGGAGCTGCCCTTGGGGCCACACCACAGGCAGGGTGACCTAAGCTCCCGTCCCCTGTTGCTCCTGATTGGTAGAGATAGTGGGAAGCGAGCTGTGATAGGCCCTCGGGGCCCCACCTCCCCAGGCCCTGAAGGGAGCTGATAGGCCATGCCCAGGGGTGGCTACCCCAGCTGCTGACATCTGACTCTGAGCGGAAGGTCAAGGAGCCAGCCCTCAGAGAGGCTGTGGGCAGCTGGTCAGGCCTGAGGGCGGCCTATGCCACGCCCAGGCCAGAGCACAGGTTTATACGGTCCCAGCCCCAGGCAGAGCCAGCCCCCTCCCACCCGTGGCAGCAAGGCCCAAGTGTTAACAGGTGGACCTTGGCAGCTGCACCGCCCCACACACTAAATTTAACCTGCGGCCCATCCCCTGGCCCTCCCCAGCCCTGCTGAGAACACCCCTCCAACCAATGATGCTCAGGAAAGGGTGGGCCCTGCAGACACGGGGCTGACTGGGTCAGTACCCACTGGGGAGGGGAAGGTGACCAGCACTGGTGGCCATGCAGAGCTGCCCACTATGGACAAATGAGCTAGCAGTGCCCTCAGCCCTCCCACTTGAGGCCCCTAAGGGGCCCCTGTCACCCTGACACATTGTGCCCAGCCGGCTCAGAATCTGGCGGCCAACCGCTGGCCCCCTTTGCCAGCCCAGTTGGAGGCTGGCAGCCAGGCCCCAGGACCAGAGCTACATGCCAGCAACGGGGGACTCTTCCCCCAGGGAGGTTCCTGACTCCAGCCTTGTACGGATTCTCCCCTCTGCGGCTCAAGAGTCTTGTGGAAAGCCCCCTCCCCTTCCAAGCCAGGATCCCTGCCCCTCTGGCATGGATACCCCCAGCCCTGACCCCCAAGGAATGTCCTTCCGGAGCTCCCGGCTCCTCCCAGGAAAGGAAAGAGTTACAGAGGAGCCTCCAGGAGCCTGGGAAGGCAGGGAGGCAGGCTGCAGTACAGGCCAGGCTTCTTGCCCCGCGGCCGGGGGCCTCACTCCCACGCAGGGCCAGGCAGCCACAAGCAAGCCCCTACAGGCCCCCGAACAGGGACAGGCACATCCAGAAGCAGCAACACAACAGCTCCCCACTCTCAGGACAGGGGCCCTGCTGACACACACACAAGGCAGGTGGCAGAACAGCCCTTTATCAAGAGTCATACGATGAAACTAGGTCTCTGCAGCCAGGTAACCCCCCCCCCAGGAGGGCTTCTGCCAGGGGTTCATCCCTGAGCAAGGAAGCTGGCACCCTCGAATGGGGGGAACAGGGGAGGCCCTGCACGCGCTATCCCCCAGCAGCAGCACCAGGGCACACACCGGGGTCTCCAGAGCAGGGGCCCCGCGGCAGCCTCCAGCGGGGCCTGACAACAGGACTTTGTGACTCTGGGTGCCAGCCCCTCACATGAGCAGGCAGCAGGGCCTCTTCTCCATGGGGGCCTCCTCTGAGGGTGCTGTGAGCTTCAGCAGGGGCGGGTCTCCACCAGCCCCGGAGCTGCACTCCGGCTGGGGGCTCTCGGCATCCACAGGCAAGCCAGGCTCAGGGGCCTCACGTCCCTCAGGCAGGGGACGCTGCACCTTAGCAGCGGCTCGTTGGCGTTTCAGCTCTGCCAGCGTGTGGTGGGCCTTGGCCCGGACCAGAGCATCGGGGGTGCTGCTCTCCAGGGGGCTCAGCTGGTAGGAGATGCTCCGGTCCAGCCGCTTGGAGTACAGGTGCCGCCCTGGGGTGCCTCCAACTCGGCCATTGTGCGGCCTGGCCGACTCGGGGTCGTCGTCCTGCTGGGGAAGCATGGGCCTCAGAGGCCATCAGGAAGGCCTTCTCCGGCCTCCCTTGGCCGCCGTGGGCCCCTGGCTGCATGGGAGTCAGGGGGCAGAAATGAGCGTGCTGCACTGGGCCCAGGGTGGTGGGAGAAATGAGGCGCCGAGGTCAGGCCACACACAGAGGGTGGCGCCCAGGCCCACAGCCACCATGCTGGAGGTGGACGGCGGGGGGCTCACCTCGTTGGGCATGGGTCGCAGCTCCGCGTCCGTCTGGCCATCCTCGTCCTCCTCGGGCGGCTCTGGGCTAGTGGGCGGTGGCTGCTGCCACACGATGGCCTCCTGGGCATGCTCCCTGCGGTACAGGCTGGTGCGCTGGGTCAGGCTCACCCTTCTCACCACCTTCCTGCAGGAGGGCACGGTGAGCGTGGGGGGAGGGTGCCACTCGCCCTGCGGACTCTGCAGCCACGTCAGCAGGGGCCAGGGCTGGGCAGAGTCGGGGGAGGTGGGGGTGTGGGCGGGCTGCCTGCTGGCCGGGGCGGGACGCTAGGGTCGACCACGGGCGCTCACCCCCGACTGCCCGCGCTCGAGGTGCGGCGGCGCAACAGAGAGCGCCGGTGGCCCTGGGCGCGCAGGAGCGCGTCATGCTTGTGCTTCAGCTCCAGCAACTTGGTCCGCACCTCCTCGTCCCCGCACACGTCTAGGAGAAGTGGGCGGAGGGTCAGCGGTGCCCTCTCACCCACCCTCTACACTGGCAGAGGCGGCCCCAGCTCACCGAGAGGCGTCTCGTCCATCAGAGACTTCCCGTTGAGGTCGGCCCCGTGTGCCACGAGCAGCTCCACCAGATGCACCTGCGGCCGGCGAGCCCGGGCTGCTGAAGGGCCCGGAGCCAGCAGCCAGGACGGCCCCCGCCCCCGCCGGGCCGGCCGCCCCCGCCCCGCACGCACCTGGCCCCAGTAGGCTGCAGCGTGCAGCGGCTCCCAGCCGTCCCGGTCCTTGGCGCTCAGGCTGGCCCGGTGCTCCAGCAGCACGGCAGCTGCCTCGCCAAACCCGTTGGCGGCCGCGATGTGCAGCTACAGGCAAGGCGCTCCGCCCTGAGTCCCTGCCGTGCCCCCCGGCAGCAGCCTCCCCCCTGCACCTCACGGGGCCCCATGCTCACCAGTGTGGCCCCATGGTCCTGGGGGGCATCGATGTCGGCTCCCGCCCGCAGCAGGCTGCGGATGTCGTCCAGCATGCACAGCTCTGGCAGCGCCCGGGCCCCCTCAATGCGGTCCTGGGTGACGCCTGAAGGGCAGCGAGCTCAGCTGGCGCCCCAGGCACCCTGCGTGGGCGAGTGGGGTCCCACTCACCGCTGCTGGCCATGGCTGTCTCCAGGCAGTCCAGCGTCTGCTCATCCTCACAGAGGTCGTAAGGCATGTTCCCATCCGTGTTGACGGCCAGGAGGTCGGCACCGCTGCAAGAAGAAGGGACAGGGGATTTGGCCACAGAGCCTTTCTCTCCCAGGGAGGCCTCTAGTCCACCCTCTGCGGAGGCCCTCAGCCTGGGGCTGCTCTCCAGGACAGTGTGGGTCAAAGATGGAGGAGGCCCAGGCCCCTGATGCCCCTCAGCTCTGGATCCTGCCCTCAAGCCAGTTAGGCCACCCCCCAGTCTCCACCCGTGTCTGAGCTCCAGGTTCCACACCCATGCACCCCTGTCAACCCACACAGTGGGCCCACCAGCCAGGAGGGGGTGCCAGGACTCTAGGAGCCTCAGGGAGCAAAAAGTAGAGGGAGGAGGAGAGCCTGGATGCCAGGAGAGAGCTGCAGGGAACAAGGCTCAAGCAGAGGCACGGCCGGGGGGAGGACAGGGAGCTGCAGGGGAGTGCAGAACACAAAGGTGGGTGCCCACTCTACAGCATGTGTGTGTGAAGGGAAGAGATGCCAACCACCCACACACCCACCATCAGCACCTAGACCACGCCAAGGAGAGCCTGAGCCCCTGACCATCTGTTTTGCTGTGGGGGTCAGAGTTGAGGGGCCGTGGCAGTGGGGGGAGTTCCTGGACCCTGGTAAAGCCGACCACCCCTCCCGTTCACCAAGAAGCCCTGCCCTGCTCCAGCCTCCTTGTCAAAGGCCCCGTCCATGTCCAGGTGCCCCCTCCGTCTTTGCCAGTGCCGCCCTCATCACTCTGGCCAGAAGGGCATGTCTCTATCAGACCCCAGGGAGACCAGAGCTCGAGGCCAAGGCCCACCCTCGAGGAGTTCCCAAACTCCTAAGGGGGCTTGGCAGGAGGATGCGCCCAGGAGAACCCCCACACTTCCCCGAGTACATGCTCATTCCCTTGTGTCTGCAGCCTCTGCCCAGGCCCTGATCTCCATGCCAGGGTGAAGTCAGGGTAAGCAAAGGTGAGTGGAAACACATGAAGCAAGGGCCAAGCATGCTTCCTGCAGAGGAGACACCTGGGCTGTGTCTCAGGATGAACTCCTGTCTGCAAGGAAGGTCCTGCCTCTCCTGGCCCAACTGCAGCCCCTCCCTGATACAAACGCCCACTCTGGCCACACCGACGGGGCCCTACCAGGCAATGAGCAGCTCCACCAGATGCAGGTGGCCACAGGTGGCTGCAGCGTGCAGGGGTGTCCAGCTCTCACTGTCGCGGGCATTGACCTCGGCCCCAGCCTCTAGGAGCTGCTGCACCATCTCCCGGAAGTCATCGATGCAGCTCTACAAACCACAGAGCCTGAGTGCCAGAGCCCAGGCCAGCGCCCCCTCCTCTCCCACCCCCTCCCCGCCCGGCACGGCTGACCTGGTGCAGGGCCGTCAGGCCATCCTCATTGGCCAGGTCGGGGCTGACCCCACTCTCAAGGAGCTGGCGGACTGTGAGAAGGGGGAGGAGGGAGTGTGGTAAGAGCGCAGAGAGAGGTCCGGCCACAGGCCAACACTGTTCTAGTCGGGGTGCAGGGTACCTGAGGGTACCCGGGCTGACCGCTGTGCTGCAGCTGGGAGCAGGGAATGCCGAGGAGGACAGAGGTGCAGGGGGCCAGAGGGACCCCCGAGCCCAGGCTGAGGGCTCAAGAGCCGGGCACTGGGTCTCTGTCTGCCCCAAGTGCGCATACACAGCATGCTCCTGCCTCCAGCACCAAGCAGGACCCACGCCCCTGAATCCCGACACTCCAAGCCTCAGGCTCCTGAGGACAGTCCCCGGCCGGGGTTCTGGCACCCTCCCCCAACAATACCCTCACTGGGTCCCATGCTCCCCCAAGCCTTTTCCACTAGCAGAGTGTTTGAACCCTACACATGCCCCAGCCCAGAGCAGGCCCGCAGTGTGGGCCCAAGGCGTCCAGGCCTGTCCCCTCCAGGGTCTCCCCTCAGCAGAGCTAGTCCCTGTCCTCATCGTTCAGTGGGCCCAGGCTGTCGCCAAGGTCACCATGGACCTCCTTGACGGCCTGGCCCTCTCAGACTGTGCCCCACAGGCAACAGGAGGACTCACTCTCCTTCCCACAGCCATGGCCTGCGGCACGCCCACCACACCCTCCTCTACTTTCCCTGCCCTGAGGCACTGCCCGCCCCTCCTTGCCCTCTGCACCCCAGCCTCTGCCCTGGAGGAAGGCAGGAAGAGCTCTCCAGAGCCTCTCCGGGAGAGAGAGGGGCTGTGAGCACATAGGGTTACCGGGGAGGAACAAGGAGCCTGCCAAAAGCTCAGGCCTGTCATCTAGCCAGGAAGGTCCTGATGGGGAGGAAGAAGTCAAAGACAGGGCCTGAGGCAGGTGTCAAGGGGGCTGGCCTGTGGGGGGCCCTGCCCCCGCGCTCCAACCTGCTGAGGTGGGGCATCACCGTCCTCCTTTACAGAGGTGGAGACTGAGGACCCGAGCAGGTGGTGGCCAGGACTCTCCTGATCATCGCCCAGCACCCTGGCAAGAGGCGGCGAAGACTACGGGCCACTCCCAGCCCACCTGAGCAAAGCCCTGGGCACTTGTCCAGGCTCCTGTGGGCTTGCCCGATGCCCCCCTGCTCAACCCCGTCAGCCTCACCCCTGCAGCAGCACTCTGTGTGCCGCCCCATCACGGGCTAGCCTCGGGTGGCCGACCACTTAGAGCATGCCACTGAGGATGCCAGGCCAGCCCCTAGGCCTCCACAGGATGGCACTGTGCCCTGGGGCTCAGCCACGCTCACCTTCTTCCAGGTCATTTCGGGCAGCAGCCTCTAGAAGGGTGACACTGGGAGGGAAGAGGACCCGCTTCTGTGGCCTGCCATGGGCTGCCTCCTTCCATGGCCGCTCCCGATGGCCCTTCTTGCCCTGGGCCTCCTTCTCAGCCTGGGCCCACATCTTCACCTGCTGGGCACGCCGCTTCTGCGCATGCTTGAGCCGCTCCTGCGTGCTCATCCTGCCCACCATGGGCATCTCTGCCAGCAGATCCAGGTGCTCGGCCATGGCGGGGGCTACCTGCCGGGGAGGCGGCTCGGGGCACCAGACCGGGGAGCACAGGGGCCAGACTGGGCCTCAGGAGTGGGGCAGCAGGCTGGACCAGCACCCGTGGGGGCATCCCCTCCCTGAGGCTCGGTGGTGCCCTCTGCCCCGGGCAAGGCTGGGTCACAAGGCCCCACGCCGCGACCAGGCCCAGGCAGTCCTGAGGGACACGGGCCCCAGGCAGAAAGGGCAGTGTGGGAGGGTGCCCACAGCCTGCCTCTCAAGAGCCCTGACACCTCGGCTGCTCAGCGGGCAGGGCCTCGCCTCCCTCTTGCGGTCAGGGTGCACAGCCTGTGGGAAGCAGCCCGGGACCTGGCCAGCCTCAGTCCAGGGTCTGAAGCTAATTACCCAGATAACAACGTTGCCGTGTCCCGGCACTTCAGTGAGGGCGAAGGGAGAGCAAGGCAATGGGCAGAGGCCCCTGGGAGCCCTTGGGAGTTCTAGAAGCCCCCTCCCCTCCCAGACCTCAGGATCCTGGGTGGGGTCTGGGAGCAGCCATGGCCTGGCCTTCCCTCCCCTCTCTCATCAGTCTTCCAGGGTCAGTGCATCAGTGCTAACAGGGAGGTGTGGCCAGAGGGCGGCCCCCTAGCCACAGAGACGCCAGGGCAGGGTGTGCCCTCAGAGTCCTGCGGTCTCGGCCCCCAGTGCCCAGCAGTGAGACTGTCTGAGCAGCCAGGGTGCCAAGGGCACGGCAGGCCTGGCAGCTGTGTCTCCGGAGGGCCTCCTTCTGAAGAGCAGCTGGTCGGGCTGCAGACAGCAGGTGGCTCCCACTAGCCTGTGGAGGAGGAATAGGAAGCTTGTCAAGGCCAGCTCCAGGTGGGGCGGGCCAGCAGGTGAGATGGCGAGCCCCGCCCCGACGAGGCCCATCTCCAGCCCACAGTCAGCACGGCTGGACAACATTCCTGGCAGGGGCGCTTGCCCCGCCCCCACTCTGGCTCACACACTCAGGGTTCCCAGAAAGGGCAGCGCGGCTCAGAGCAGGGAGCAAGGAGGGCTGTGCGGGCTGCGGGCCTTCCCCACGAGGCTGCCTCTCCAGGGCCCAGGTGCCAGCCTCTGGGAGCTGTTTTCTGCAAGCCTCTCAAGGCCCTGGTCCTCCACGGCATCGCTGACCCGCCTGCCCCCAGGATGCACTGCACAAGGTCACCTTCTCCTTGGGCACTCCCGGAACTGCCCTGAGGGCTGTGCAGGCTACAAACTGCAAACGCAGGGCATGGCAGAGCCTCATCCACTCTGCAAGCCTCTCCTTCCCTCCTAGCCGCTCACAGCCCCCTCCCCTCCAGCCCCCCTCCACCCCCGGGGAGCAGGCAACCCCACACACAAGGTGTGACCTTCACCTCTCCGGGCCTTCCAGGAGAGCTGACCTGAACAACCCACCCCAAGGGACCATAAGCAAGGAGCAAGGCACTCCGTCTCCAGCCGTGGCAAGGGGAAGGGACCCCCAGGCCCAGGCTCCCCGGCAGAGTGGGCTCACAGGGTCACAGGATGTTTCACTTCTTAAAGACGGGCGCCGGCAGCAAAGCCCCACCTGACTGTGTTAAGTTCAGCCAGATTTAGAAGGCGTCGTCCACAGCACTTTATGGATTAAAAGAGGTTCTGATTCCCATGTCCTCCAGAAAACAACCAAAAAGAGCAAGCAGCTCTACGTGCCTTTTGGTTTACTCATTTTGAAGGCCATCCATGAAAATTCATCACAAAGCAGGATCTGGAGAGCCTCAGCATCCCCTCCCCCAACCCAGCCACAATGGGAAGAATCCTGGCCAGCCCACAGTGGAGACGCTGGTCTCCTGGTTTGGGCTGTGGCAGCTTACTCGGGCCCTCAGCCCCTGACTCTGGTGGGCCCACCCTCCTGAAGCCCTGGGTCTGCTTTGGGCCCCTTTAGCAGTGCTCCTTGCTGGAAGATGCCTAAGGGCAGTCTCCCTGTAACTTTGGGCAGGTCCTTGGGCTGCTGATGACCTTCTCTGAGCCCACGGTGACCCTAAGGTAACCCTGGGAGTGCCAGGGAAACACCGCAGTGGACGCCCGATCCCAGGACAGTCTCCATTGAGGGGTGGCCCCTCCAGGCTCAGCCCTAAGCCTTCTGGGCCCCAGGCCCCTGGACCCCAGCTGACACCCTTCCCCAGGCCTCACTCAGCTGCCTCCTCCCAGCCACAGTCCAGGAAAAGCCCACCAGAAGTGAAAGACTCGACCCTCAACTGAGCCACCAAGGCCAAGATGACATAGTGGGGTCCCACGGAATGGCCAGTGCACCACACCCAGGCCACAGGGGGGCAGGGGGGTGGTAAGCAGGGCCTCTCCCACCTTGTTCACAAATCCTTTCCCCAAGTCTGGCTGGAATGTCAAACAGAAAATCTGGGCGATTTTTTCCAGGTCTCAGCTCCGAGCCCATGTAAGCTGCACAAGAGTATGGGACTGAGGTGGGAGGAGCCTCCTGGAAGGACAGTGGCCACAGCCCTGGGTCATCCCCAAAGACTGTGCTGAGAGTGCTGCTGGGGCCCCTAGCTTCTGGGACGGAGGCCCAGTCCCCAGACCCCAGCCCAGCAGGAACAGATCCATGCTCCTGCGACACCCAATGTCACAGCCTCCCAGCAGGTCTCTGTCATTATCCCATTTGCTACACAGGGAAACTGAAGCCATGCCTACATCCAAAGTCCCCTGTTAACCACTCCACCACATCACCCCTCATGCCCACCCCAGTATCCCCTGTGTGAGGATTAGCGATGGTGTAATGAGAACCCGGAGCCTGGGAGGGGCGGTGTCGCTTTACTCACCCATGGCCTTGTTCAGAGAGAGGAAAAGATTGAGGATGGAACCTGGGGCAGCCCAGGCTGCATCAGGCCCAAGCAGGCCCACCCCCTGCCTTCCCTCTGGTTCTGGGGGCTTCCCACCCCCCAGATGTGAAGCTGTGCTTGGCTTTTTGGAGTAGGCTCCTATAACTTGCAATCAAAAGAGCTGGTTTTATTTGCGGCATTATCTACAATAGCAAAGAATGAGAAAATCTCTAGACACCCCTCACTCTGGGAAAGTACATATTGCCATTCTACAGAGTAACAAGGTCAGGTCATCTGAATGCTGTGGGTGAGGCGCTGTGACCCCTCCCCGAAACCTGATGCAGAGCTGACACTGCCCAGGTTAGGGCGGGCGTCCCAGAGACATAGGTTTATCCATCAGTGCAAACAGAGGGTGATGCAGGACTCACGCAGCAAGGGCCCCCAGAGCCCGGCCCCCATTCCAGGGCTGACCCCTAGCACCTATCCCATGTGCTCACCCTCCCCCACTCCTGACTGGCTCACCTTGGAAGACTCCCATCCCACCAATGACCCAGACCCCCGCGGGCACACGTGCCCCATGGCAGCTTCCCGAGCAGCAGAGGCTGGGCGTTGGACACCAGGCACAAGGGCACTATCTGTCCTGGCCTGTCTCTTCCACTAGAGGACAAGCTTATTAAGGGCACAGTCCCTGTCCTAACCACGTGCTGGCCCCTGCAAGAGGAGCCTTTGGTCAGTGTTTGTAAAGGGCTGAGGGGACCAGGCCTGGCACAGCTCGGTGCAGCTATGGAGTGGACAAGCTCAGGCCCGAGGTGCCCCATGGCCCGCACCATCCAGTCAGGGAAGGACCAGATGCCCAGAGACCCTAAAACATGACAGCGCCAGGCTGTGAAGAGGCAGCCCCACCCACTTGACTGGGTGCCTGCTCTGGTCACTCAACAAGCTCTCCTCCCTCCCAGCTCCCTTGCTCTACTCGGCTCTGCACTGGGGGCAGGGACGGGGGACGGGAGGGGACTGAGGACAGGCCCTACCGTCTGCCGAGGAGCAGGATGTGCATCCGTGAGCGAGGCCAGGCCCAGCACCGGGAGGAGAAGGAAGGAGGCACAGGAGCTGCAAGCCCACAGCCGGGCCTCCCAGGGCACGCTCTGAGAGCAGCAGGTGCGGACCTGCGGGTGCTGCCACGGGCACCCCCCCCCAGGGGCAGCGACGGAGCACAGAGCGGCCATCCCCCTGGGCGCGCTCACCAGCAGTCCCCCAGGGCCGGCCCCTGTTCCAACAGCCTTTATGACAGAAAACACTGCAAATGACCTTTCTGTCACAGGGCCTAACTAAGTAAGACCCTGAGGGGTTTATGAAGAGCTTCCTGTGCACCATCATGGAAGGGTCGCTAAGAAATAGTGTTTGTTCAGGGGCACCTGGGAGGCTCAGTTGGTTGCACCTGACTCTTGATTTCTCATCGGATCACAATCTCGGGGCTGTGGGATTGAGCCCCACGTCGGGCTCCACGATCAGTGCAGAGTCGGCTTGGGATTCCCCCTCTCCCTCCGCCCCTCCTCCCACTCACACGTGCGCTCTCTCTCTTCTCAGATAAATAAATCTTGGTTGTCTTTTTTTTAAAGATTTTATTTATTTATTTGAGGGGCGCCTGGGGGGCTCAGTCGTTAAGCGTCTGCCTTCGGCTCAGGTCATGATCCCAGGGTCCTGGGATCGAGCCCCACATCGGGCTCCCTGCTCCGCAGGAAGCCTGCTTCTCCCTCTCCCACTCCCCCTGCTCCCTCTATCTCTGTTCCTGCTCTCCCCCTCTCTCTCTGTCAAATAAATAAATAAAATCTTTAAAAAAAAAAAAGATTTTATTTATTTATTTGAGAGAGACAGAGCATGAGCAGGGGTGAGGAGCAGAGGTAGAAACAGACTCCTTGCTGAGCAGGGAGTCCGATGTGGGGCTCAATGCCAGGACCCTGGGATCATGACCTGACCTGAAGGCAGACGCTTCACTGACTGAGCCACCCAGGCACCCAAATAAATAAATCTTAAAAAAAAAAAAAAATGCTGTTCAGTGAAGAAAAAAGATATAAAGTCTGTTTATGGTACACTACCTTTTGTGTAAAGAAGGAATAAAATAAGAACAAACATTTTTATGTACCTAAGAAACACAAGAAAGACACACAAAAAGACCAGAAGTGGTCACAGTGGGGTTCAGAGAGGCAGACGGATGGGGAATGCACACTTTGGGTCACTTCTGTTGGACTTTGGAGCCATGCAAGGTAACCCTCTTCTAGGCACCTGTAAGCGCTGTCTGTTCTGGGAGGACAGGTGTGAGCACTCCTGTTGGCCATCAGGTCCGAACCGGGAAGGACAGCATGTGCCACAGTCAGCTCCAGGAGCATCTTCTGTCCCCAGCTGAGGAGCTGGGCTCTACCCACAGGCTGTGGGAGCCACAGAAGCTTTCAGACAAATGACTGATGTGATCAGATGGGGGGTGAGAGCAACTTCACAGAAGAGGCACAGGGACCCACACACCTACCCAGGAGGGAGTGGATAGGAGAAGACAAGAGTAACAGGATGAGGATAGGACAGGTTGTCAGATGCAGGGAAAGGGCGAGTGAGCAGAAGACAGACGAACGAGGGCCCTTGGAAGTAGGTCTGAGCAGTGCCCAGGGCAAACTGGCACCAGGAAGCCCAGGACAGAGCATCCAGGAGAGGGGCCAACAGAGATGCACATGGGAGGGCTAGGGTGGCCACTGCAGGGGGCACAGTAGGGCCACACAGGGCCACCAGGGAGCACCACTTCAACGCGTGGCTACAGATGGCAGGTAAGCGCCTAGAAAAACAGGATAGGATCTACCTCTCTCCTCACCCCAAAATCAACTCCAGGGCGCCTTGGTGGCTCTGTTGGTGAAGCATCCGACTCTTGATTTCAGCTGAGGTCATGATCTCAGGGTTGTGGATCGAGCCCCACGTAGAGCTCTGTGCTTGGCGTGGAGTCTGCTGGAGATTCTCTCCCTCACCCTCTGCTCCCCCACCAAAATAAATAAAATCTTAAAAAAAATAAAAAATCCCACTCCAGACTCATCAGAGACACAGCCATAAGGAGAATAAAGCCGCAGGGGTTTCAGGAAGAAGGGAAAAATATCTGTGTGATCCCAGCACAGGGGAAAGCCTTTCTAAACGTGACACAAAATCCAGAAACGAAAAGGAAAACTGATAAATCCAGTTGCACTAGATCTTCAAAATGTCTGCACTGAGGGGCAAAACAAATCAAAACAAAGCCTACAAAACCAGAAAACAGATGATCAGCTGGGCAAAACATGTACAATAAACACGACAAAGTGGTCCTGAGGTCAATCATGATGGGGCCATGCAACAGCTCACGGGACAAAGGACACAGATCCCATTGAAAACATCCAGTTAGATACCAAGTCCCTAATAATTAGCAGGACACGAGCTTGGACGGCACATGTGGCTGGACCAGAGAGGCCCAGGGCGCCAGCCTTGAGGATGCACCTGGGCATCCAGGGAAATGGAAAAGGCCTTGAACTAAGTACAGTGTCAAGACACCGCCTCGCGGGTGTACCTCCCACTGCCCAAGTGACCCTTCTCAAAGAACGAGCCCTCCTCTGTGTGTGTGTGTGTGTTTTAAGATTTTATTTTATTTATTTATTTGACAGAGAGAGGACACATCGAGAGAGGGACACAAGCAGGGGGAGTGGGAGAGGGAGAAGCAGGCTTCCCGAGGAGCAGGGAGCCCAATTCGGGGCGGGGGGGGCCTCGACCCCACGACCCCGGGATCATGACCTGAGCCAAAGGCAGATGCCCAACGACTGAACCACCGAGGCGCCCCCTTCCTGTGTTTTTAAAAGAGAAGGATACAGAGACCACTGCGAGCTCAGCAGAGGTCCCCCCATGGAGAATTGGCAAGGACACGGTGGGGGCCCCACCTCCTGAGAACCTGGCTGAGCTGGGAAGGAAGGAAGAGACACGCTTGATCAGAGAAGCAGCATCAAGAGGGCTCCTGACCCTGCTCTCGATTCCCCAATTCTGAAACGACCTCAGCCCCCTGGCCTGGAAGGGGGTACCCACCTGCCCTGTTCCTCACTGTGGCCTGCAGCCCCTTCCCCACTCCTCTCTGCAGGAGTCGCAGCTGCCACCAGCCATCCGCTGTGCCCACCATCAACACCAGCCCTCGCTGTGGGCATCGCCCCATCGCTGCGCCAGGTCTGAATTCCTGGTGGTCTCAATTTCCTGTGACCACCCTTCAACTCCCTGCTCCTCAGTCTTGACCCCTTCTTCCTGCCAATGACCTCGTCCTCTGCCCCAGTTATGCCCTTGACCCTGTCACCATCTGTAACTGTCCCCCTTCACCCCCACTCTGGCATTTCCTCTCAACACCCCATTCTCAGATCATCACCTACCCCCCAGCTCAGTCCTGCAGATGCTGACCCCAGCACTCCGGAGCCCCCACACTGTCATGCCCTCACCTTCAGCTTCAAGCTGTGCTCTCCGCTCCTGCTTTACTGTGCGCAGGTGGGAACCCCAGCCTGTCCAGCACGACTGCCCCAACTCTGAATGAACCAGCAGAGCCACAGACTAAAGACCACACCTCAGAGAAGTGCTAGGCCCACTCTGTAGAGGCCGCTTTTAGGCAGCTAACTTGAGCCATGGAAACCTGGAGAAGGTAGAGCGCCCACAGTCACCCCAGCCCCGTGTCTGAATACAAACAGGCCGATCAGGTGACCCACCCCAAAATAGCCATAAGCCCTAGCGGCCCAATGGGCCACGTACACCCGGACGCGGGTACCAAAAAAGGAAAATTCCCTACATTCCCGTACCTCCTCACCTTCCCTCTTTAATTGCAGCCCCGCACGCCCGCCTCCTGGCAGATAGTCTCTCCCTCCCTGTCCCTCGTGCTGTCCTGCCCACCCACTGCTCCCCTGCGGTGTATTCAATAAACTCTCCTTTGTTCTGCCTCACCCATGGGGCCGGCCTCCACTGGATTGGGTCACCGCACATTTGGTGGCCCCCATCCAATCAGGATACCCCACACACTCGATGGCACTAATTCTTTGAGAAATCTTACAGCTTCCTTTGCCTCTTCTCCCTTATTTTCATGCTCAGCTGCTGATATGTTTCATGAGAAGACAGAAGCCATCAGACAAGGATATCCACCTACTCGAACAATCCATCTGCCACTACTCCCCACCTCCCCCACAATGCTTCATCCCGCTGCAAGGACCCGGACCCATGTCCCCAGGACCCCTCCAGAACCCCTGTCTCCCAGCATCAGCTCTCTCCTGCCTCTGGGTACTTCCCATCAGCACAATGATTATCCCAACCTAATCTGAAAAACAACAAATGGCACTGGATGAGACAAGGACGTTTGCTATCACTACTTCTATTCATATTTGTACTAAGGTTCTAGCCAATGCAACTGGGCAAGAAAAAGAAATAAGTGGAATAAGGATAGGAAGGGTATAAAAAATTCATTATTTGCAAATGACATTGTGTATGATAAAAACCTGAATGATCCTATAGAAAAGCTATTAGGATTAATTAAAACAGAGCAATATTGGCAGATACAAGGTCAATGTAAACAATAATTGTATTTACAAATACTAGCAACAACTAGACCATGAAATATTACTATGCTGTTTATAGAAATACAATAGTATCCAAAATCATTAATGTCTAGTTATAAGTCTAACAAAAGAGGCACAAGACCTATGCACAGAAAACCACAAAACCTTTTTTAAAAGCATGAGGGAAGACCTGGCGAATAACAGGATCCACCATGCTCATGGGCCACAAGCCTCAGAACTGGCAGAATGTCATTTCTCCCCAGCTTATCAAAGGTCCAATGCAATCCCAACCAAAACACAGTAGCTGTATTTGAAACTCACAAAACTTATTCTCCATTTTATGTGAAATGCAAAAGGCCAAGAACAGTCAGGACAATCCTAAAAAAGAACAAATCTGAAGTACTCACACTATTCCATAACAGAACTTAATATAAAGATTGGTAAGTAAGACTATGAGGTATTGGCTTGGGGGTAAACAGACCATGGAACAGAAGAGAGTCCAGAAACAAATCCACTAAGTGTAGACACTCAATTTATGACAGTGCAGAGCAGCAGAAAAAGAACCTTTCCAACAATGGAGCTGGGTCAACTGGACAGGCACAGGTAAAAAAGACTCATCTTTATCGCTCCCCCAGCTGCACTGTGCATCTCAGCGGTAAAGGTGAAGCCACACGGTTTCTACAGACTGGACACCAAGAGCGCTGTCCCTAAATGACAACTTGAACCACATCGCAATTAAGAACTTTTGCTCCACGAAAACCCTGTGAAGAGGGTGAAGAGCCAAGCTACTGACTGGAGAGCATGTCTGCAAATCACAGACCAAAGGACTTCTCTCTGGCTCACATAAAGGACTCAAAACTCAGCAGTAAAAACCAAACAATCCAATTAGAAAATGGGCAAAATGTGTGATCAGACATTTCATGGAAGAGGATATAAAGATGGCAAAAAAAGCCCATGGAAAGATCTTCGACAGCATTAGCCATGAGGAAAACGAAGATTAAAACCATGTGAGGTGTCCCTGCATACCCATCAGAATGGCAACGGTCTCCCACATTGCTGGTGGTCACATAAAATGGTGCAGCCACTCTGGAAAACAGACCTGCAGTTTCTTAAAAACGCTAAGCATGTGCTCACCATATGACCCAACAGCTGCACTCTCAGGCATTTGTCCCACATAAATGGACATTCAGGTTCACACAAAAACCTGGACATGAACTTCACAGCAAATTTATTCATAACAGCTCCAAACTGGAAACATCCCATGCCTTCAATGGGCAAATGTTTAACCAAACTCTGGTCCTCCCACATCATGGAACACTCCTCAGCAATCAAAAGGGTCCGACTTTGAATGCGCACAGCCTGCGTGGATCTCGAGGGCACTGGGCTCCTCCCTGACAGCCACACCCTGCATGATTCCATTTATAAAAAATCCTTGATCTGGTAAGATCTTAGGGCGGGGGGTGGGGGCAGGAGAAGACGGTGGCCATGGCTACACAGGGCAGCGCAGGGTCCTGGTCACGGAGCTGTTCTGCACTTGACTCTGGTGGTCACACAAACCTATACGGTTAACAAGACTGCCCAGAAGTACACGCACACGGTGTGCGCACACGCAGATGCACGTAACACTGGTAAATCTGGAAAGGTCAGTGGAGCGTGTGGACGTCAGTGTCCTAGATGCCCTCGGGGGACTGCGTGGTGGGGGGAATGCGTGCCAGGGGGAATGCGTGCCAGGGGTCTGTCTCTCTGAACTACTTCTCACAACTGTATGTAAATCTACAGTGATCTCAGAAGAAAATGTAAAAGTAAAGGGAGTGGAAAAGGAAGGCCTGGAGTAGGAAATGGCATTGGTGATACATGGTTAGCGCTACTAAAAAGCAAAAGGAACCTTTCCACCCAATAGGGAAATGGGCCAAGACCCTCCACTAGCACCTCACCTCAGCCACGCAAGGTGCCTCCGGCCATCAGGCAGTCCCTCCCCCAGAGCGGAGACCAGCGGTGGGGAAGGCACAGAGGAACGGTGATTGTCCCGGACCACCAACAGGGTGTCCTGTGTACACGTCCTCCGCTGCAGGCGCTGCCCCAGTGGACACGTCTCCAGGGGCACGGCTAGATCGGACATTCCCAGGACAGGTGGCCAACTGGGACCCAGGCTGTGAGCTCGAGTGCTGTACCAACGTCCAGCTCCCTGCACCTTCAGGAAATGCGTGCTCAAGGATGACGGGCACGAATGGCTTCCCAAGCACCTGGCCTCATCGGCAGCAGGGAACCACCAGGATCATTCCAGCAGCAGAATGGGAGGGACCAGCTGTCACATAACTCTCACTTGGCCCAGCATCAGAATGCACTTTCAGAGACCAGCCCTACGAGGCTGGAGAGATTATTACTCCTACTTACGGCCCAGGGCGGCAGGATTCTTGAGGGCGGAGCCACACTACACTGTTCTACGGTGGCTCACATGCTCACCTGTCATTCTAGGCTCACAAGCATCTCAAAGCCAACACAGGAATGGAGTTAACGGGCTCCTACCCCAAAAGAGTCCTTCCTCCATGCCCTAATCACTCAGAGTGGCATATGCCTGTCCCTCGGTCCTTCTGCCAGCCTCCCACCACCGGGTCTCAAGGACCGACTACGGGCAGCCCTTTGGTGCACCTGACTCCAATCGTGCACTGCGGCCTGCAGCCTCCTGTGGTCCCTGTGACTGCCCTGGGTCCAGCCTCCACTCCCGGGAAGTGAGTGCCTGCTCTGGGAACACCCTTGGAACTGGCCACCCGGTACCACGGCTCAATAACCTTGACACCACAATTGTCACCAGGGCAGACCTCAGCTCCGGAAGGCCTGCATCTCCTGCTCACTCCAGCTTTTATTCATTTCTTCCACAAGCAGCGGTCACCACTCCTGCTCCTCCAGGGCTGGCACTCAAGGGAAGGGTGGTGGATGATCGACACACCCACAAGGTGCCATCTCGTGAGCAGGAAGGAGCATCCAGTCCAAGTGAAGGGTCAGTGTAAAGACCCAGAAGGAAGACACCTCGAGAGTCTGAGAACCAGGAAGCAGGCAGCAGCAGCATGGCCAGGCCCTGGTTCCCACTCGGTCTGCATCTCCCACCTGCTGTTCTGCGTCCAGCTGGGGCCCCAGCCTGTCTCCGTCCTGTAGCCCCAGGGCACTGAAAATGCTCACGGGGTCCTGACAGCGCTATGGAAGGCCAGAGCTTCTCACGCAGCCCAAGGACGTCCTGGGACCTGGGCCTGCACGGGTTTCCACCCGAGCAGTCAGCAGCCCTGTTCATCCCCCACCCAGGACACCATCCCAGCACCGTCCAGCCAGGCTGGATCTCTGTCAGTCCTGCGAGCCTTGTGCCGAGGATGGACAGGCTTCCTCACATTTCCCCCAGTATGTTGGGGTCCTCTTTGAGAACTCTTTTTTACTGTGAAGTGTGATACAAATACAAAAGTGCATAAAGCACACATAAACTAGACACACGAGACCATGTGAGCACCACCTGTCAGGACAATGAGCAGGCGCCGGAGCCTTCCCCTCACCCCTCAGTTTTCGTCAGGTTTTCTACCTATGCGTCCATGCACACCTTCCGAACACGGAAGTGTGGGATGCGTCCACTCCAAGTGTGTGGTTCCAAGTCACTCTGGCCGCCCAGAGCCGCCCAGCTGCCCAGCACCATCGATTCAACAGCTGCTTCTCCCCCTGGTTCCGCAGCGCCACCCTGGTCAGAAAGTTCCCACATGGCTGAGCCTGTTCTAGATTCTCGACTCTGCTCCACTGGCCCATCTGCTGACCCCTGAGCCTGCAGGAGAGGTCGTCCTGCCTGCTGCGGCTCTATGACCGGTCTCCCCTCGAGCTCCCAGCCCTCTGTCAAGGACCAACTCGCCCGGCCTCAGCTTCCTCTCAGACCCTCGCAGGAGGCCTGCGTCCTTTCTCAGGGATCCTGGTGCTCCTCAGACTCCCCTACCATAGAGCCATAGAGCCAGATGAAATTGAAGTTATCCTGGTTTCTGTCCTGCAAAAATGAAATTTCTTTGGCTCAGTGACAACTGCCAGGTGACAAGCCCGTGAGGGGATCTGGGAGGCCGCGGTGGCCAGACTGGTCACTACACCTGTGTGGGCCACACGAGGCAGGGCCCACAGCGAGCTCAGCAGCAGTGCCTGCAAGGGGCCAGAATCTGGGAAGGCCTCTCCCCAAACATCAGGAGGCTCCCCAAAATTGGGAGGCCTCGCTCCCCCATTTTCTTTCCCTTTGCCATCCAAAATAAAGCTAATAAACTTACAGCAAGGTGTCAGGGGCCTAGCCAACCTCATGAAAGAAGTCTGGCTGGAGGCATCTCCATTTGAAAAGAGGCTCGCTGAGCAAAGAGAAAAGCCAGCCCTTGGCTAGGAGAGATTAAGGACAGAGGGCTTCCCGAGGCCCCTGGTCACCTGGAGGCCAGCACAGGCCCCAGTCCCTTGGCGGCCACTGTCCCATTTAGTCTCGGCCTAATCACCCCAATGGGCCAGGACCCCATCGTGTAGATTTGGAAATTAAGGTCTGTCAGGTACAAAAAGGTCAAAACCGCAAAGTTGTAACCCTGGGTCTGCTCTGACTCAGAATGCGCGCCCCAACAATGACCCTCGGGCATGGAACAGTGGTGAGGGAAGCTGGAGGGGGTGTTGTAGACAAGACACATGGGCCAGGGGCGCCTGGGGGGCTCAGTCGTTAAGCGTCTGCCTTCGGCTCGGGTCATAATCCCAGAGTCCTGGGATCGAGCCCCGCATCGGGCTCCCTGCTCGGCAGGAAGCCTGCTTCTCCCTCTCCCACTCCCCCTGCTTGTGTTCCCTCTCTCACTGTGTCTCTCTCTGTCAAATAAATAAAATCTTAAAAAAAAAAAAGACACATGGGCCAGACAGCCTTAGAACAAGAGCTGTACAGCTGTAGATGACCGACTGCGCACACATGTACCCACAGCGAGACCTGCCCCCAGGAGCCTAGTAGAAGAACTAGAGGGTCAACAGAGTGGAAGGGAATTCATGTTAGTACACAAATTCCTGAAGCTGGACGGAAGAAAGGTGGGAGCCACTGGACAGAGAGGACAGCAAAGGGGAGGAGCAAAGGGGAGGTGTCCAGGGAATGATGGAGGTCAGAAAAACTCAAGGACATGATAAAGGGGACTGGTAACACATAAGCCAGCAGAATCCCCATGGACCTAAAGCCAGCCAAGAACACCATTCCTCTAGGGGTGCAGGAGATGGGGGACAGGACACATAGATGAGAAAGCATAATTTGTGCATCCCACCCGGCTATGCAGACAGAGAGACTAACTGACATCATTTCCAACTTTTGCAAGACAGAATTAGGGACTACGGTACAGGACAGAATATAATTTCCATCAACCTGGCAGTGTAAAGTGACGGTGTATGGGAAAAACATCCTGACGACTTCAGGATCTATGCACAAATGAACTGAAAACAGGAACTCAGATATCTGTGCGCCAATGTTCAACATGATTCACAATAGCTAGAAAGCAGAAATTCAAATGTCCATCAGCAAATGAAAAGATAAACTTGGTCTATCCACACGGTGGAATATTCAGCCATAAAAAAGAAGTTAGTTCTGACACATCCCACAAACGTATTGACAAAAGGACACACAGTGTGTGATTCCACTTGGAGGAGGATCAAGAATAGGTAAATTCACAGACACAGAATGCAGGCTGTCCGGGGCTGGGGGGACTGGGGCGGGAATTGTTTAAAGCGGACAGAGTTGGGGCGCCTGGGTGGTTCAGTTGGTAAAGCGTCTGCCTTCAGCTCAGATCATGATCTCAGGGTCCTGGGATCAAGTCCCGCACTGGGCTCCCTGCTGAGCAGGGAGTCTGCTTCTCCCTCTGCCCCTCTCCCCCGCTCCTTCTCTCTTTCTCTCTCTCAAAAATATATAAATAAAATCTTTAAAAAAATAAAGTGTCCTTAAAAAAAAAAAGAAATAAAAAAAAATAAAGGGGAAGAGTTTCTGTTTCAGGTGGCTAAAAGGTTTTGGTAACGGATACAGATGATGACCACACAATATGGAGGATGTACTTAGTGCCACTGAATTGTACCTAAAAATGGTTACAATAGTAGATTTTAGGGATGCCTGAGTGGCTCAGTCAGTTAAGCGGCTGCCTTCGGCTCAGGTCATGATCCCAGGGTACCAAGATCAAGTCCCACATTGGGCTCCTTGTTACGTGGGGAGCCTGCTGCTCCCCTGCTTGTGCTTGCTCTCTGTCTCTCTCTCCCTCTCTCTCTAACAAATAAATAAAATCTTCAAAAATAAATAAATAAAAGAAAAAATAAAGAATCCTATTAAAAAAACAATAGTAGATTTTATGTCATGTACATTTTATCACAATTACGAAAAAAAAAGCAAAGGCACAGGTGACTAGAGGAAGGGGAGGAAAAGGAGCCCGGTACCAGCCCCGCCCTCACACGAGGCTGCATAAGCAGGGATGGAGGTTCGCCCAGGTGGTGGGAAATTGCCCAAATGACCTATTTTCAATAATCCTGTGACCAGCCATGAAGCTCGTATTTTTACCCTAAGACTGTTCTCGGATTATTGTGGGATGCAGCAGATAAGTAGTTCATACTTAGCACTTGTAATATCACAATTCTGTCATCCTGGGTCACTGAGAACCAAGATTCTTGGCATGGGAGAAAAAAGATACAAATACAAGAGCAAGAGCAAGGAGGTAAAATAAAATTCCTGTATCTTAAATATGACCTGGAAGTATCAATAAAACTTGTAATGTTATTTAGTTACTTTATTTTTTTTTTAAAGGTTTTATTTATTTATTTGAGAGAGAGAAGGGGATAGAGAGAGCATGAGAGGGGGGAGGGTCAGAGGGAGAAGCAGACTCCCTGCTGAGCAGGGAGCCTGATGCGGGACTCGATCCCGGGACTCCAGGATCATGACCTGAGCCGAAGGCAGTCGCTTAACCAACTGAGCCACCCAGGCGCCCTTAATTACTTTATTTTTTTTTAAAGATTTTATTTATTTATTTGACAGAGAGAGACCCAGCAAGAGAGGGAACACAAGCAGGGGGAGTGGGAGAGGGAGAAGCGGACTCCCCGCGGAGCGGGGAGCCCGATGCGGGACTCGATCCCAGGACCCTGGGATCATGACCTGAGCCGAAGGCAGATGCTTAACGACTGAGCCACCCAGGCGCCACATGTTATTTAATTTAAAACAAACTTCCTACTTCTGTCCACTGAAAAGACTCAGAAACAGTGAGCAGCCCAGCAGCAAGGAGCACTCCAAAAACCCAGCCTGAAATCTCCATTTTCCTTAAAAATGTCTTTGTAGAAATGGCTGATTCCAGGCCTGGGGCTGGAGACGTCCGAGCTGAACGTGCAACATCTTGTCACAGCAAGCAATAAGGGAGCGGTCAGACTCTGGGGCCCACATCAGATACTCCCACTGCCAAACACGGGACGAACGTGTACTGATGTGGCCAGAAGAGTAAGTGGGATGGGCTGAAACCTATCAAACCCAGACACTGAAATCCACACTGAAAACAAAACAAGCTCATTGTCAGAGAATTCTAACTCAGTATTTTGAAAACCGTAAAATAAGAGAGAATTGGTCAGTTTGTTTTGTTTTTTTGTGTTTTGTTTTTCTCATGACTGCAAGTGCACTCCTTAATCCCATCACCTAGTTCACCCATCCTCCCCCCAGACTCCCTCCGGTGACCATCTGTTTGTTCTCTTCTCCTATATGAACCCTACCAATACCTGATGTGGGAAAATTTTTATCAATCACAAAAAAGACAACTGGACAATTGTGCCACACAATGGAAGAGCAACCATCTTATATACAGCAGTCTTCTCAAACAATAAAAAACTAAATAGAATCTGATTAAGGTTTGATACGAATACCAGTTTCTAGGAAATGTGGGAGACAGAGAACGACACGTCAGAGGGCACCACAGAGCACAATCAGAAAGATCGATGACGCGGGAAACTATAAAAACAAGTGACCACGTTTCTTCAACAAATAAACTGAGTAAGAAAAAGATGATGGTCAGGGAACCTATATACTTAAAGAAGCTTAAAGACATGTGCAACATATGTACCTTTTTTGGATCCAAATTCAAACAAATCATAAAATGTATAACGATGAAAAAAAATGTATAACGATGACATTTATGAGACAAATAGAGATTTGTCTAGTTGTCTCCCTCTGTGTGTGCTCTCTTTCTCTAGCTCTCACCCTCTCTCAAATAAATAAATAAAATCTTAAAAAAAAATAAGGACTTTATTTATTTGTCAGAGAGAGACAGCACAAGCAGGGGAAGTGGCAGGCAGAGGGAGAAGCAGGCTTCCTGCTGAGCAGGGAGCCCGATGCGGGGCTCGATCTCAGGACTCTGGGATCATGACCTGAGCCGAAGGCAGACACTTAACTGACTGAGCCAGCCAGGCGCCCTAGGTGTTGTGGTATATTTTTAAAGTAGTCCTTCTAGGGGCGCCTGGCTGGCTCAGTTGGTAGAGCCTCCGACTCTTGATCTCAGGGGACTCTTGATCTCAAGGTCATGAGTTCAAGCCCCATGCTAAGTGTAGAATTTACTTTAAAAAAAAAGCATTCCTTCTAGAAATAGATACAAAAATATTTACAGAGTGAATAATATATTTGAGATTTGCTTCAAAATAATATAAAAGATATAGGTGAAACAAAACTGACATGAGTTGGTAATTGTTGAAGTTGGATGATGAATATATGAGGACCATTGTATTCTACCTACTTGTATAGATGTTTGAAATTTTCCATTAATAAAAGCTAAAAAAAAATTGATTTCACTAGAGTAGACCATGTGCTGGAACATAATCCAAGATTCAGCAACTTTATAAGGAATGAAAACAGAGTATGTTCACCAACCATAATGGAATTACATTAGAAATCAGTAACAAAAATATATCTGGAAAAATTCCCAAATATTTGGAAGCTTAAAAGCATACTTCTAAATAGCCTACAGGCTAAGGTAGGAATCAAAATGGAAATTATAACATATTTTGGCTGAATGAAAATGAAAACATACATATCAAAATATGTGAGATACAGTTAAAGCAGTGCTTAGAAGGAAATGTTTACCTTTGATTGCTTAAATAAGAAGGTAAAATGAATGACCTAAGCTTCCACTTAAGAAGCTAGAAAAAGAGGGGAAAATTAAACCCAAAGTAAGTAAAAAAAAAAAAAAAATACTAATAAGAACAAAAAATGATGAAATACAAAACAGACAAATAGAGGAAAATATTGAAACTAAAAGCTGTTCCTTTCAGGGGCACCTGGGTGGCTCAGTCAGTTAAGCATCTTACTTTGGCTCAGGTCATGATCTCGGGATCCTGGGATGAAGCCCCACATTGGGCTCCGTGCTCAGTGGGGAGCCTGTTTCTCCTTCTCTCTCTGCCCCTCCTCCAACTCGTGCTCATGTGCGCACGCGCTCTCTCTCTCAAATAAATAAAATCTTAAAAAAAAAAACGAACTGTTCCTTTGAAAATCACAATAAAATTGATAACTAATCAAGAAAGAAAACAGGGGTGCCTGGATGGCTCAGTCAGTGGAGCGTCTGATTCTTGGTTTTGGCTCAGGTCATAATCTCGGGTTTGTGAGATCAAGCCCCATAATGGGCTCCACGCTCAGCAGGGAGTCTGCTTGAGATTCTTTCCCTCCCCCTCCCCCTGCTCATGCACGCATGCTCTCTCTCTCTCTAAAATAAATAAATCTTTAAAAAAAAATAAAAGACAAAATTACCAATATCATGAATGATAAAGGGGGCATCACTACAGACCTCACAGACCATGAACAGATTAAAATGGTAATGTTCTGAACAATTTATGACAATAAACTCAACAACTTAGGTCAAGGGTCAATGAACTAGAGCCCACAGACCAAATCTGGTCTGGCACCTGTTACTGTAACTCAAGTTTTATGAGAATTTAGCAGTACTCATTTGTTTATGTATTGTCTATGGCTGCTTTGTGCTACAACACCACATGGCCTAAAAAGCCTAAAATATTTACCATTTGGCCCTTTATAGAAAAAAATTGCCATGTTTGACTTAGATAAATGGGCAAATTACCTGAATGAAACAAATTACCAAAATGAACTCAAGAAGAAACAGAAAACCTGAATAGCCCTATTATCTAGTAAAGAAATTAAATTTGCAGTTAAAAACTTTCCCAAAAAGAAACTCCAGGCCCAGATAGTTTCACTGGTAAAGTACATCAAACATTTAAGGAAGAAATAATACCAAATCTACAAAAGCCCTTTCTAAAAATAGAAGAGAAAGGAACACATCCCTACTCATTTTATAAGGCCAGCATTACCCTGACTCTAAAACCAAAGACATAACAAGTTAAGAATACCACATGCCAATTTATTTATGAATAGCTTCAAAAATCCCTTAAAATTATTGCCAAATTGAATCCAGTAATATATAAAAAGGATAACATATCATGACCAAGTGGGATATATTATAAGAACAAAAAGTTGGTTTAACATTTTAAAAATCAAAATAGTTTACTATTTTAAAAAATACAATCAAATCAATAAAACCAGAAAAAGCATTTGGCAAAATTCAACATCTGGTCATAATAAAAAAACAAACAGGGACACCTGGGTGGCTCAGTCCGTTAAGCGGCTGCCTTTGGCCTGGGTCATGATCCCAGAGTCCTGGGATCGAGTCCCACATCGGGCTCCTTGCTCAGCAGGGAGCCTGCTTCTCCCTCTGTCTCCCTCTGCTTGTGCTCTCTCTGTCAAATAAATAAAATCTTTAAAAAATAAATAAATAGGGCGCCTGGGTGGCTCAGTTGGTTAAGCGACTGCCTTCGGCTCAGGTCATGATCCTGGAGTCCCGGGATCGAGTCCCACATCGGGCTCCCTGCTCAGCAGGGAGTCTGCTTCTCCCTCTGACCCTCCTCCCTCTCATGCTCTCTGTCTCTCATTCTCTCTCTCGCAAATAAATAAAATCTTAAATAAATAAATAAATAAATAAATAAAAATAAAAAAACAAACAAATTTAGAAAACTAGGAATAGAAGGAAACTTCCTCAGCTAAATCATGCCTATGGGAAAAGAGTGATTACTTTCCTCCTAGGATTGGGGCCACCAATCCCGTTCAACATTATACTAGAGGTCCTAGCCAGGGCACTAAGTCAAGACACAAAAAGCATGTAGATTGGAAAGGAAGATGTAAAATTCTTTAGATTTAGAAAGCATATAGATAGGTATGTAGAAGACATGTAGGAAATCCTTAGGGGGTGTCTGGGTGGCTCAGTCAGTTGAGTGTCTGACTCTTGATTTCAGCTCAGGTCATGATCTCAGGGTCGTGAAATCAAGCCCCACATTGGGCTCTGCACTTCACATGGAGTCTTCTTGGCATTCTCTCTCCCCCTCTCTTTCTGCTCCACCCCCCCAATAAATAAATATAAATAGATAAAATCTTAAAAAAAAAAAAAAAAGAGGGATGCCTGGTGGCTCAGTAGGTTCAGTGTCTGCCTTCGGCTCAGGTCATGATCCCAGGATCCTGGGATTGAGTCCCACATCAGGCTCCTTGCTGAGCAAGGAGCCTCGCTTCTCCCTCTGACTGCCCCTCTGCCTGCCGCTCCCCCTGCTTGTGCTCTCTGACAAATAAATAAAATCTTTAAAAAAAAATCCTTAGTAATCTATAATTGGGATACTAGAATAAATATATTTAGCAAGGTTGTGAAATACAAGGACAATATGTCAAAATTAACTGTATGTCTCTGTGCTGCCAACAAACAATTGGAAAATGTAAAATGTTCATTATCATTTACAAAATTAGTATCACAAAGTATATAATACTTTGACACCCCCTTCAAAAGGTAGAGTCTAATCCACTTTTCCTTCAGTATGGGTTGGACTTAGTTACCCCTAACAAACAGAAAACAAGCCCAAAAAATGGCAGAAACTGAACAAACAGAAAACAAGCAAACAGAAATGGCAATGTATAACTTCTGAAGTTAGGTCATAAAAGGTAATGCAGCCTCTTGCTTGCCCTCTGTTGGATCTCTGGTGCTGGAGGAACTTAGCTGGTATGCTGGGAAACACGGAAGCAGTCTACAGAAAGGCCCACATGTGAAGAGCTGAGGCCTCCTGCCAACAGCCAGGTGAGGGCACCACCTTATAAGCAGACCCTCCAGCCCCAGTCTAGCCCTCAAACAATGCAGCCCTGACTATCCTAACTGCAACCACAGGAGACCTTGAACAAGAACCACCCAGCTAAGCCATTTTTTAATTCCTGACCTACAGCAACTGTGAGATAATAAATGTTTATTATTTCAAGTCACTATATTTTTTTTTAACATTTTATTTATTTATTTGACAGAGAGAGAGAGCACAAGCAGGTGGAGAGGGAGAAGCCGACTCCCCGCGGAGCAGGGAGCCCGATGTGGGACTCGATCCCAGGACCCCGGGATCATGACCGGAGCCAAAGGCAGACGCTTCACTGACTGAGCCAACCAGGCGCCCCGTCACTATATCTTTTTTTTTTTTTTTAAGATTTTATTTATTTATTTGACAGAGAGAGAGACACAACGAGAGAGGGAACACAAGCAGGGGGAGTGGGAGAGGGAGGAGCAGGCTTCCCGTGGAGCAGGGAGCCCGATGCGGGGCTCGATCCCAGGACCCCGGGATCATGACCTGAGCCGAAGGCAGATGCTTAACGACTGAGCCACCCAGGCGCCCCCCAAGTCACTACATTTTAAGTAATGGGATACACAGCAATAGACAATACAATGTGAAAATTAGTAAAAGGAGACCTCATTTAGAACGCAGTCACGGGGCGGCCAGCAGGGGGCGCGCTCCCGTCAACTACACACCAGGGGGGCTTCCAAGCGGCGGCTGCTTTAGCTACCACGGCACCGGCCCCGCCCGAAAGGAGGAAGCGCTCCTGCTCCCCCGGCAGCCGCGGGGCCAAGGAGGAGAAGCCACTGCGCTGCCGGCTCCCCGTTTACTCCCGGACTGTTGACCGACAGCAGGGCCTCCCAGGTCCCCCTCCCCTCTGTAAAAGAGCTTTGCTCGCCTTTGCTCTGCAGACCTGCCTGTGGATTTGCCAGAGCTTGCTTGTTCCAGGTTGCCATTCCCTGCTGTTCCCGAATAAACCCATTTCCGCTGGTAAAATAGCCGGCAGTTTTATTTTTAACATTACTTGTGATCAGAAGTGAGATCCAGAAGACTCCCAACAACTCCGAGGCTGCTGGACCCACAGAGCCAACTGAGCGTACTGCTTTCCTACCCACCCTGGAGTTTGAGGGTAAGTTTTCTCCTAGATTTCAAGTTCTGCTCTCCATGCCTTATGCAAGATCTGTTTTAAAGCCTTGTTTTTTCCTGAGAATACCCATTTGGTCTTCAGTCCAACTCCTATTTGGAACTGGACTCTTCCTACTGGAACCGTGCTGGCCTCTGGTCTGACTCCTGGAGCCAGGCTGTTCCCGTTGAAACTGCACCGTTGAGGGATTCTTCTCTTTGCTCTATAGAAAAACCCCTAAGAAACTGGATCCCAGTGATCAAAATGCTTTGAGGGTGTCCTTCCTACTGGGACTCTGCCCGTTTTACATTTAAATAACTATGGTCTCGGGCGCCCGGGTGGCTCAGTCGTTAAGCGTCTGCCTTCGGCTCAGGTCATGGTCCCAGGGTCCTGGGATCGAGCCCCGCATTGGGCTCCCTGCTCGGCGGGAAGCCTGCTTCTCCCTCTCCCACTCCCCCTGCTTGTGTTCCTGCTCTCACTATCTCTCTCTGTCAAATAAATAAATAAAATCTTTATAAATAAATAAATAAATAAATAAATAACTATGGTCTCTCCACATGCTCATTTATAAGCAAATGGACTGACTTACCCAAAAGTAATTTAGAACATTAATGGCCATTATGGGGAGAAAAGGGAGGGAGGGAGGGAGAGAGGGAGGAAGAAAAAGGGGAAAAACCTGAATGGGACGTGTATTTTAAATGGTATCTTGAGGCTTCTAAATGTTTTCAGGATTCTAAGTAAGTATGCCTCCTTGAAAAATACTATTTCTGAATTAACTGAGGCAAACAAACAATTGAAAGGAGTCAAAATGGTTTCTGAGGCCTCTTTTCCCCTTCCCCATCTTCTTTGTCTGCACACACAGTGACTACTAGTGCTCAGGCCCACCTCTGCTGTTTTCCTCTGTCCTCTCTGCCAGACTTCCATTTCCTCTGAACCTCTCCCCACTGGCTCCTCTCCTGAACCCATTAAAACCTGCCCCTTTACACTTAGGTCTTCTTCGGAGCCCGGGTGGCGCAGTCAGTTGAGTGTCGGACTCTTGATTTTGGTTCAAGTCATGATTTCAGGGTCAGGAGATGGAGACTGCTTAGGAATTCTCTCTACCGGGGCGCCTGGGTGGCTCAGTTGGTTAAGCGACTGCCTTTGGCTCAGGTCATGATCCTGGAGTCCCAGGATCGAGCCAGCATCAGGTTCCCTGCTCAGCAGGGAGTCTGCTTCTCCCTCTACCCCTGCCCCGTCTCCTGCTCTCTCTCTCTCTAATAAATAAATAAATCTTTAAAAAAAAAAAAAAGACTCTCTCTCCCTCTCCCACTGCCCCTACCCCTCCCCACCCACAAGCACACTCTCTCGCTAAAAAAATAAATATAAATAAAAATTTAAAGTTAACTCTTCTGCGGCACCTGGCTGGCTCAGTTGGTAGAACGACTCTTGATCTCAGGGCTTGTGAGTTGGACTCA
Source organism: Halichoerus grypus (assembly GCF_964656455.1). Classification (NCBI taxonomy): domain Eukaryota; kingdom Metazoa; phylum Chordata; class Mammalia; order Carnivora; family Phocidae; genus Halichoerus; species Halichoerus grypus. The sequence continues at coordinate 382,089 of NC_135716.1, forward strand.
GGGCTTGGGAGTTGGGAGTTGGAGCACCACGTTGGGCAGAGAGATTACTTAATTAATTAATTAAAAAACAAAGTTAAGTCTTCTGAGGCTCTAAATTAAACCCCGGGGTGTCTGGGTGGCTCAGTGGGTTAAGTAATCTGCCTTCCGCTCAGGTCATGATCTTCGCCCCATGATCTTCGGTGAAGCACACGACTCATGATCTCAGGGTCACAGGTTTGGGCCCCATGTTGGGTGTAGAGATCACTTAAAAAATAAAAAAATCTTAAAAAAAAATAAAGGATGAAAATGATAAGTATGGTGCTGGGCATGCTATTGCAAGTCCTTTTGAAGTCACTGAGAGGGCACTTTGACCTCTGGCTACTTCAACACACAAGCTGTTCCATGCCCTTATTTTAGCCTGCACCTCAGCCAACAGTAAAACCATAAACATTTATACCAGTGGTTGGTGAGCCTTTGGGATAGTTCATGACTTTGGAATGTTATGGAAACAGACAGGTTTCCTCACCTACAATGGGGATAAAATTTAAAATGGCTCCTATGTCCAAAATGTATTACATGCTATACTTTGCTGGCTGCTCCCGCTATTATTAAGTTTCCTGGGCATTCCAGACTCGACTCCCTGGAGGCCAGAAGGAAACCACCTCACTGCTTTTTCTGTCAAAAAATGCTGCTTTCAAGGAAACCAATAGCCAGACCTCTGTCATGGTCCAAAGGGATGTTCTCCCAAATGATGATTTGGAAAAGTTGACAAGAGAGATCCAAGAACTGGCCCCAGAGATGAAAAGCAGTCTTAGAAATCTAGTAATTATTATTGGCTCAATAAGAAGAGAATTCTGGTTTGGACCAAATAACAATCCAGCCCCACCAGAAATTCTAAAATGCGCACTACTTCCCTCTGTACATGCATTTAACTATTGGTCTACTGACAGAATGATAGCATTCATGAACCAATATTGGTGGGGGAAAGGATGCAGAAAAGTGCCCACCTTGCTCTTCCCACCTGTCCAAAGTATAATCCAGGGAAACTTATTTACACAAGTGGATTTCAGACAGCTTTTCCCATCTCATGGGTATAAATATGTTTTACTTATGGTTTGTATGTTTTCTCCCTTGACTGAAGCTTGCTCTTTCAGACAGGCTAATGCTTCTTCTGTGGCTAAAATTCTGTTAGAAAAGATTACTCCTATCCAGGGACCCCCCTGAACTTCAGAATGATCAGGGAACTCATTTTACTGGCCAGGTGCTGTGACAGCTCTGTGCTGTCCAGCCAGCTTTACGACACTTCCACTGCGCGCACCATCCTCAATCCTCGGGCTTAGCTGGATGTACTAATGACGCTATTAAGACTCAACTGGCACCATCCACAGAGACCCTCCAAATACCTTGGCTAAAAGCACTGCCTCCGTCCTTCTAAAGCTCAGATCCACCCCCTTGGGAACTTATAGATTCTCACCCTTTGAGGTAGTCACAAGACGTCCAATGCACTTGGCTTCTCCCTCCTTTGACCCACAGTTGATAAAAGGAAGTATGTTTCAATATCATAAAGGTCTAATTGCTTCCATTAAAGTAAACATGCAGGGCACCTGGGGGCTCAGTCGGTTGTGCCTTCAGCTCAAGTCCTGATCCCGGGGTCCTGGGATCGAGCCCCGCATCGGGCTCCCTGCTCCTTGGGAAGCCTGCTTCTCCCTCTCCCACTCCCCCTGCTTGTGTTCCCTCTCTCGCTGTCAAATAAATAAAATCTTTAAAAAATAAAATAAAATAAAGTTTGGTGTAAAAAAAAGTACACATTCCGAAAGTTTTATCCTGGCCTCCACAGCTTGCATGGTCTGGCCCCTGCTCACCTTGCCATCTCCTTGCACACCTCCTCTCCACTTCCCACTCAACACTGGCCTGCTTCCTGCTTCTACACCTTGGAAGCCTCCAGCTCCAGGTACCACAGTGGCTGGGAGCTGAGCTTGGAACCAGACTTGGGTTTGAAATGGAAAGAAGCTGAGGAGATCGGTCAAGTCTCTTGACCTCTTTTCCTCAGTTTCCTTATCTGTAAATGGAATGATAATCATACTTTCTTTATAAGGTTCTTATGAGGATTCAACGAGTTAACAGTACTTCTGGTATCTAGCACAGGGCTTGGCATACTATTGCCTGCCATCTGGTTTTGTATGGCCCATGAGCTAAAAATGGCTTGTACATTTTTTTTTTTAGATTTACTTATTTGACAGAGATCGAGAGAGAGAGAGAGAGAGAGAGAGAGAGACAGCACGAGCGGGGGGGGCGGTGTTGGGGGGACAGAAGGAGAGGGAGAAGCAGGCTCACTGATGCAGGACTCGATCCCAGGACCCTGAGATCATGACCTAAGCCAAAGGCAGACACTTAACCAACTGAGCCACCCAGGTGCCCCACTATCCAGCTTTTCACAGGAAAAAAACCCTGCCAACCCCTGGTCTATCGCATGTTTGATGCTATCATCTTCATCATCACTCCCACTTTGCATTAGCTGTTCCTTGTGTCTGGAAAGTTCTTCCATGGATCTTAGGATAGCTCACTCCTTTTCTGTAACTCAGATCACAATTTAAATATTACCTCCTTAGAGGTCTTCTGCGGTTACCTTGTCACTCTCTTTTCACCCTGTTCTAATTGTTTTTTAAAGACTTTATTTATTTATTTGACAGAGAGAGAGTGCACACGCGTGCACAAGCAGGTAGGGAGGGGCAGAGGGAGAAGAAGACTCCCCGCTGAACAAGGAGCCCCACACAGGACTTGATCCCAGAACCTGGGATCATGACCTGAGCTGAAGGCAGACGCTTAGCCGGCTGAGCCACCCAGGCGTCCCTCTAATTTTTTTTTAAGATTTATTTATTTGAGAGAGAGAGAGAGCGTGCGTGCACACGCACACCTGCGTGTGGGGGAGGGGCAGAGGGGGGGAGAGAGAATCTCAAGCAGAATCCTCGCTGAGCATGGAGCCTGATGCAGAGCTTGATCTCTCACCACCCTGAGATCAGGACCTGAGCCAAAATCAAGAGTCTGCTGCTTAACAGACGGAGCTACCCAGGGTCCCCACACTGTTCTAGTTTTTGACATGCCCTTTACTGTGTCCTGCTGTGTCCTCAGAGCTGAGCCTAGTGCATGACTTGTAGGAAGTGCTCAATAACTGGGTTCCTGGCACTGGGGGGCTAGTCTAGACTCTAACCCAGGAGCCTCTGAGCTTGTGGGTGAGCTGGTCTGATGAAAAAGACCATCACTCAGTTGTGTCTACAGGTAAGTCAGGGCTGGAAAAATGGGAGGTCCATCAGCAATGGCAAGGCTCTGCCCTGTGCCCTGTTGCACAGGGAGGGACATTCAAACCTACTGGACAGTGGGAGGGCTCAGCAGGAGACTGACCCTTCATCTGAGGCCTGGAGGCTCCCAAAGGGTCACTTGCATCCACACCATCCTCCCTTCCTTCCAAAACAGGAAAAGGTTTCGGGGGGGGGGGGAAGGGCCGGGGTGTGAAGCTTACATAGCGTATCACCCAAAATCAACAAAACCACAATGGTCACATCAAAGAATGACCCAGGTCTCAGGGAATCCCGGCACGGCAAGACAGGGCTGAGCATGGGGCTCTTCAAGCCATTTCACAGTACAACCACCCAACCCCTCACCTCCACTCTGCAGCCCAGCCCCTTCTATCGGCCTGGGATCTTGAAGATGTCAGTCACTCCTCTGCCCAAGGCCACAATCTCCATGATCTTTCTGGATCTCCATGGACCTCCTCATTCAAGCCAACTCCAACCCTCCACTCCCCCACACACTCCTCTCCTTCACAGTGAAACTTCTTTGAAGACTAGTCTGCAGGCTCCATCCCCGTGGCCTCAGCTCCCAGGTGCCCCTCTGCCAGTACAAATCTGTTCACTCTTTGGGTTCGTCATAGCTGCCAAGAAAGCACACAGCCCAGAATCCAACATCCACCATCAGACCTTATCATAACTGCCCTCACAGGGTTCCTAGCAGTTGAGCTCCTCCTCCTCTGTGGGACCCTCGCCCCTGGGCATCTGTAGAGCTAACGAGCCCCATATCTCTGTCCTCCTCTCAGCCTGTAGTGCTGATGAAGCCTTGCCCAAGGCCACAGAGCTTGGAAGGGGTGGGGGGAGGTTTGCTCTCTCCCTTCCACCACCACACGGGTTCAGTATGGTGGCAGCATGACACACACATAGAAAAGTGCTCAGGGGGCGGGTGAGGGGGACAGAGGATGGCTGCTAGTCGGTAAAGGCAGATGAGTGTTATTCAGAAGTCTGTGAGGAAGTATTTCAAGAAGGAAAGTACAAGAATTAGATTTGCGGGCGCCTGGGTGGCTCAGTTGGTTAAGCGACTGCCTTCGGCTCAGGTCATGATCCTGGAGTCCTGGGATCGAGTCCCACATCAGGCTCCCTGCTCAGCGGGGAGTATGCTTCTCCCTCTGACCTTCCCCCCTCTCATGTGCTCTCTCTCTCTCTCTCACTCTCTCAAATAAATGAATAAAATCTTAAAAAAAAAAAAAAGAATTAGATTTGCATTTCAGATCAATCCCGCTAAGGTGAGAAGGATGGGGGCAAGGGGCTAAGACAGAGCCAAGACTATTCAGGGGAAAGTGCTGTAATCCGAGGGTAATGCCACAGAGGCAGGTTATTTATTTGGTGGAAGGGATGGACAGGAAGGGCCAGAATCAAGGATATTTAGGATGAAGTTCTCAGAGAGCCTGGAGGTGAGGGAACAGCCTCCCAGATGTCTTGCTTGGGCTAACGAGTAACCGTGCAGAGGCACTAGAGTGGGGGGCTGTAGGGACTCACTCGAGCAGGAGCCTGTGTCAAGCAGGGACACCAGCAGGTAAACGTACCGCAGCCACGAGATCCTGCCACGTCCAGCATCCGCTCACACCCCAGCACTGATAACCAGCAGAAGCAGAGGACGTCTGCAGGGCCCCAGACCCGTTAGATCCCTTTAAAAGGGGAGGATTTTTGCAGCAAACTATCAGTCTCTTCGGACCTGACCCCTCTAGACAGACAGACCCCCTCAGTCTGACCACTTCAGAAAGGCAGTGGCTGCCCAAGGCTCTGCCCGGTTGATCTCCCAACAGGACCGAGATGCTTCCCTGCTTGAACATAAGGAGCGGTAAGTGCCGAGAGCTGACCCGGACCTGACTGAGACCTCATCTCAGCCGCCGCCCACAGACTGACTTCGTGTTTGGTTTGTGAACTCCCTACCCCCTTGTTATCTTGTTTGTTGTGTGCCGTATAAGAAGCCAACTTAATCACATGGTGGAGTATCACTGAGTCTGGAATCCTAAACCTGCTTTATATTAACCTTGCTTTCTGATTGAATAAAGCGGACACTGGGGAAAGACACAGCTCGTGTGTGCGCCTTCACAGCGTGTTCAGGACACGTGCTCTCGGCGGGGCACTCTCGGAAGTGATTGTGATAGTTGTGGTGTTTCCCCCTAAGAAGCCAACAACATTAACCGCTAATCTTGCGTGTCTTCCGGTGACCAGGAAGAGGGGGGACACATGAACTGCTACCATTGCCGTCAAAGTCCACCCAGCCAGATACCTGCCTGGGTTCGGTGTGTTAGGTCACCAGAGGTCAGGGGGTTCACCTCACATTGAAGTACCAAAACTGCACAGAATGGACACAGGCTGCTGATAGAGACCAAAGACAGAAATCCCTAGAACACAGATCCCAATGTTGAGTCCACAGAATCAGGAACCCTCTTCCCAGGTACCTGCCAGCCCTTTGCTGTCAGGGGAGACCAAAGTCCAGGCACACCCCAAGCAGGTGAGAGAGGAGGCTAGGACCGAACAGCAGAGCCCGGGGAGGAGGCTCCAGCCAACAGGGAGGAAATCCAGCCCACGCACAGGGAGGGAAGGAAGGAAGCACCTTCTAAAGCTTCCCCATCCCAGCTTTGATCAAGAGCTTGGGGAGCAGGGAAAGGGCGACACACCCATCACAATGAGGAGCCCAGAGCTAGCCTTTGTGCAGTCTCCTTCAGGCAGCCACTAGCCCCTTAGAGAACTTGGCCGCAGGGCCCCAGGCTGGGGCTCTCCTCACACCCCTGAAGTGAACTAGGCAGCACAGCCAGGAGCAGAGGCCTCTTCACATTTCTGGGATTCAGGACAACCCCAGTGCCGCCCGGAGAACACGGGGGAGCAAAGACACCCACGAGGGCTCACTGCTGGGCCAAGACAGGGACTGAGAAGAGCAACGTGCTGCTCCCACAGCCAGCTCCACCCCCAAGTTAAAGATCAGGAAGAAAAGGCCAGGGCTCTGAGGAGGGCTAGCCTGTCTCCGGCGTCCCTCAACCTGGAATGACTCCATACGTGCCTCGGCTCTCTGCACCCATGGAGATAATCCCACGGCTGCCTCAGCCCCTGCTCCAGGGCCTTGAGGGGCCCCAACCAGTCCCGGATCCTCCCCCACCGGCCTGGAGCGCCGGTCCGGGCATTGGGACACGCTGGTGCTTCTCACTTTGACCCTGGTCTGCGAGGTGGCGCCCAGGATCCTCACACGGGAGGTCACCGGAACCCCGGAGCGGCTCCAGTTTCTCGTCTGGCCTCGCTCCAAAGCCCACACAAAGCCTGGGCATGTCCCTTCTCCGCCGGCCCGAATTTCCCGGCTGCAAATGCAGAGACGTCTAGCGCTGCCGACCTGACCAACAGGTTGCAAAAATGGAAACAGCTCCACACGCAGATCAAGGTGAAAAGCCCCACAGGCGGCCTTCACTTCACAGGCTGCCGCTCCCGACCCGTAGCACCCTGCGCCCAGGAGGGGCCTGCAGAGACTCGCCCCCGGCGCCCGCCTCCCCGAGGGCTGGCCGGGCAGGGCTCCCGAGGAGGCCCCGCTCTGCTCTGCGCCCCCCGCGCCCCCCGCGGCCTCTCCCTCCTCCGCCGGCCTCCGCTCCCGCCGCAGGCCCCGGAAGTCCGCGCCTCACCTTCCGCCTCGCGCACAGCGCCGCAGCGCAGCCGGTCAGATGCGGGCCACCGCTCCGTCGGCCCCGCGCTCCTCTGGGCGCCGCGGGGGCGGGCCCCGCGCCCGGCTCTCGCCATGGCAACGCTACACTTCCGGCCCGCGCGGCCCAAAGCCGGAAGCCGCGGAGCCCCACGGAAGCCCGGGGGCGTGGCCGATCGGCCAGGGGGCGGGGCCTTCCCCGAGAGCACGGCTGCCGGCGGTGCTGTGTGAGCGTCTCGGTGGCCGCTGCATCCTCGGCGCGGACGGGGCGGGAGGGGCAGGCAGTCAAAAGGCTTTCGGGAGGGTGGCCATCTCTTTGTGCTGGGCTTCTAAAGAATAGTCGAAGTTCAGCGGACAAAGCAGAGTCATCACGGACGGAGGGAAAAGCATACCTAAGTGGAAGGACCCGGTGCCTTGGCGCCATGGGAAGGAACCGAGGTGGCGGTTTAGGAGGGCGGGGGAGAGTGGTCGCATAGGAATAGTGCGGACTCAAGGAGCCTCGAACGTCAGACCAAGCGAGGGAGGACCCGTGGAGGGGACGTGGTGGCTGAAGACTTGGAGGGAAGGCCCTCTTTGCTAATGCAGCGGGGTTAGGAGGCCGTAGACAGTAAGAGCACGGGGAGGCACGAGGACCCCGTCAACCAGAGCTCCGGGAACGGAAAGGGGTGACAGGAGTTCCGAGGAATCCACGGGACGTCTGAGAGTGGAGCGGGCAGTGTGGTACTCCGCATTACCTCATCCGTTTCCGCCCCCACACTTCCCGCCCCAGCGCACCTCCCGCACTCATGCCTTCCCTCAGCGCCTTAACACCGGTTGGCTACCTACGTATGCTGCGGATTTTAAACCATTTAAGAGTATAATGTTGGGGGAGGAGGCTACCCAAGAAAAGTTGAATTCTTGGAGTAGAGTGATATAAAGTGTGCTCCTGTGGTTTCCCTTGGGTCTAGGGGCCTTGATACCAGCACCAGCCACTGCTGGTGTCCTGGGCCCAATACCCCCTTGGGCAAACTTGCTGGTAAGGGGCAGGGCTGGGCTTTGGGTCATGGTACAGACCGTAGGCCTTGACTGACTCAAAGGCCTTGACAGATCAGATGGCCAGAGAGAAGGTGAGGGGACAGAATAGGGTCTGGGAATTGAGAGGACCAGTGAGTCTCAGGGCACCTGCCAGAGGCATTTTTCTGGGACCACACTTCTGGGGCAGGTCCTGTGCCTGCTAAAACCCTCAGACGCTATAGCCAGGCCTGAGCAGGGGGTTCTGGCCCCTCAGGCGTCCCCAGCCTGAGCCTCCACTCACTTTCCTAGAGTGCCTCTCCTCCATTCAGGCCAACCCCCACCTGCCTGGGGAATATCTCCTTCTACCTAGACTAATCTTCAGGGCCCTGTGGCTGCCTGGGAAGCCTTCCTGCATACTCACACGACACACCTGTGCTCTCACTCCTGTCCAGGGTGAAGCCAGGTGGTCCTTGCATGCTCCCCTGGGCAGGAACTATGACCCATGAAGCTGTATCCTCAAGGCCTGGCCCCAAGAGATGTCCAGTAAACCCCTCCAGCTAAGAGACCTCTTCCTCCACACACACAAACACCCAGGAGCACTGTCCAAGTGCCCCAGAAGAACAAGGGGCATCCTCCTGGGTAGCAACCTTCAGAGCTTTGGACTCAGTGGACCAAAAGAGAAGGGAGGCAACTCTGCCTCCAAAAAGCCCTGTGGGGCCAGGGAGGTCCAGCTCACCTAGAGCCAGTGAGGTGCACAATGAATAACGAGAGCTGGTCAGTTCCCACTGTTAACAGGCACCAGGGAGGGGAGGAAAGTGCCTCCAAGGCCTTTGGAATCCACTGGGGCCCTGCAGCAGCCCCTGGGAGAATTCCTTGAATTAACTGTGTCCCTATTTTGTTCCTGAAGTTTCCTCCAGGAAGCCCTCTGACCACCATCTAGGTCCGGAAGCTGCTCAGCCTTGAACTCTGGGCAGGCCCCACCCATTCTTGGCAGGTCAACTTTGGGTAAATCAACTCCCTCAGCTATTAAATGGGAGCCTGAAGCCCAGCCCAGACAGGATAAAGTAACCATAGGTCACAGGCCCCTTCCAAAGGCTTTTCCTTCCAGCTTGTAGGGGGTGCTGAAGGCAGCCCAGGGGTGAGGAATGAGGCCTGGGTGGCCGCCTGCAGCCCCCACTGGAATCCTCCCTGCCCCTCCCTTCCAGATTAACTGAAACCTGCTAATTGTGGCAGTCCTCCGCACGCTCCCCTCCCCCACCGCCGATTCCTCCCTCCCTTTGCCTCCCCTCCCCTCCCCCTTCCATCCGAATGATAAAGGGTCTGGCCCGCCAGGCCCGCCGGCCTCAGGCCCCCAGCCTTGCCTCAGCGCACTGCCCCATTGCCTTGCCTCCACGGGGCCAGGCCCCTGCCCACGGTGCGTGCCTCCCCCTGCATGGGACCCTGCAGCAACCCACACCTGGGGCTTCCTGGGTCGGAGTCGTCCTCCCAGCCCCCCAAGAGGAGGAAGAAGAGATACCTGCGGCATGACAAGCCCCCCTACACCTACTTGGCCATGATTGCCTTGGTGATCCAGGCCGCACCCTCCCGCAGGCTGAAGCTGGCCCAGGTGAGAGGGACCCCCATTTTCCCTCACACTCGGTAATCGGACCTTTCGCCAGACCCGTCCCCCACCTACTCCTAGGCTCAGACTCCGGCTTCCATCCCCACCTGGCCCTACCCAGCTGAGCCAGTGGGGCCAGTCCAGGCCTGGGCACCAGGGGAAAGAGCCGAGGTGCTCAGGCAGGACCCTTCCCTCGGGGCTTTTTTTTCGCTCGGGCGCAGAGGTGTTCTTTGGGGGGGGGCGACGCCCCTCAGCCCGGCTGTGGGGGAGGGGCGGCGCTGCTCCCCTCTGCGTCCCGGCTCACAGTGCCGCGCCGGGCCGACTGGCCGGTCGGTCGGTGGTTTCAGATCATCCGTCAGGTCCAGGCCGCGTTCCCCTTCTTCAAGGAAGACTACGAGGGCTGGAAGGATTCCATCCGCCACAACCTCTCCTCCAACCGATGCTTCCGCAAGGTGGGGTAGGGCGAGGGTCGGAGCTGGGGCGGAAATCCCGAGTGTCTGGGGTCGGACGGCCCCACCCAAGCCTCCCCACCCCCTCCAGGTGCCTAAAGATCCAGCGAAGCCCCAGGCCAAGGGCAACTTCTGGGCAGTCGACGTGAGCCTGATCCCGGCCGAGGCCCTGCGGCTGCAGAACACGGCCCTGTGCCGGCGCTGGCAGAGCCGGGGCGAGCGGGGAGCCTTCGCCAAGGACCTGGGCCCCTACGTGTTGCACGGCTGGCCCTACCGGCCGCCCAGTCCCCAGCCGCAGCCCAGTCCCCAGCCGCCACCCAGTGAGGGCTTCAGCATAAAGTCTTTGTTAGGGGACCCCAGGGAGGGGGCACCACGAAGCAGCCCAGGTCCAGCAGGCTCTGGGCACAGTGGGGAGAAGGTGATGCCCACTCCACCCCTGCCCTCTGAGAGGCCTCTGTGGCCCCTCTGCCCCCTTCCCGGGCCCAGGAGAGCAGATGCGGAGACTTCCCAGGGCGGAACCAGCAGGCCCTCGCCCCTCTCCCCTGAGCACAGAGCCTGGCCCCTCCACTTACTGCAGGGTTCTCCAGATCCCGGGGGACTGTCCGGTGGGAGTCACAGGGCTTCACTTTGGGGGCAGCTGCCCACCTCTTACTTGCCCATCTACACTCCCAATGTGGTAATGCCCTTAGCTCCACTACCACCCACATCCTGTCCCCAGTGCCCACCTTCAACCAGCTCAGCCTACTGGGGGGTGGCCCCTGAAACTCATGGCCCCCCAGGGCTGCTCTGGGATCTAGATGCCCTCTTCCAGGGGGTGCCACCCAACAAGAGCATCTATGATGTGTGGGTTAGCCACTCCCGAGATCCAGCTGCCTCCACCCCAGGCTGGCTACTCTCCTGGTACAGCCTGTGAGGCTCCCAGGGCAGGGGCGCTTTCCTCTCCTCTCCCTTCCTGCCACCACTGGCTTGTTGGGGAACGAAGGCCAAGAGGTCCAAGAGGTGTCTGTGGCCACGGCAGCCTTGAAATGCCAGGCACCAGCGTGCTGAGAATCCACGGTGTTTATTGGACTCCCCCACAAAGGGCTGGGGTCCAGCTAGGCACCAGCCTGGCCCTGATGGTCAGTCATGCCTCTCCTACCCCCAGAGGCAAGACTGGAAAGAGTGGGGGCTTTCCTTGCAGCAGCCCCTTCCTGATTCCACTTTCTCTGTCGGTCTATCCTTCTTTCCATCCATCCATCCATCACCATGTGTCACTTCCCCTCCCTGGCTCCGGGCTGGGGGAGGGAGAACCTAAATGGTGGCTCCAGCCTTAAGTCCTGTCCTCCCTCATGTGCCTGGGAATGAGGTAGCAGCACCTTTTTGGGGAAAGGAAATCAAGATTCTGCTTGGTTTTGGTGGTGGTAGTGGGGAAGATAACAGTAAAGGAGTAGACAACATTTTAATGCCGAGTCTGATTTTTGGTGATGGGGTGGTGATTGGGAAAACCACTTGGCGGGGTCTACCTCCCACGGTTCTGGCATCCCCTGCTGTGTGCTGCGATAACAGCAAATGGTGATAAGGAGGGAGCTGAGGGCCTGGGGGAGGGAGAGGCAATCATGTCCCTACGCTAAATACTCATGGGGCAAGGGAACCAATTCTGGGGGGGGGGCGGGCAGTGGGCCCCCAGAGGTCAAGGAGGTTGTGAGGGTGTAAGAGCTCTGCTGCCTCCGCCCGCAGAGGCGCGACTCCAGACTACAAGGGCATGTTCTTTTGGGTCCCAAGGGCCGAGCTGGAGTCGCTCTCTGGGCCGGGACTTGGAGGGCTGCCGGGGGACGGCGTGGGAGTGCAGGGGGTCCCGGTGAGTGGTGTGTCGGTGCTGAGGGAAGAGGGCGTCCCAGAGCGCGGGGCCCTGCAGCGCCGGGCTGGCCCCAGCTCCACTTGGCCCACTCGCTCGGCGAACTTCAGCGAGCACACGGTCTCGCCCAGATCCTCGGGCCGCGTGGAAATCTGCGGGGAAGCGGCGCAGGTGGGCGGGCCCTGAGCGGGCGGCGCCTGGCTTGCAAACCACCCCGTGCCTGCCGCAGCCCGAGGCCCACCTGCAGCAGCAGAACCGCGGTGGCGCCAGGTCCCAGCGCAGGCTGCAGAAGGCGCGTGAGCTGCGAATCGCGGAAGGGCACGTGTGGCCGGCGGGCCCGCAGCGCTGCCATCACGCCCCCCAGGGCCAGCAGCGAGCGATTGATAGTCCGGGCCTCCCGCAGACGCTGGGCGCCGTCTCGGTCTCCCCGCAACGTGCTGGCCGCCCCCGCCTTCCAGGCACGCTCGGATCCGGCCAGGTCCACCAGGTGCAGGGTGCCTGCAGGGGCGAGCAAGCCCGACGTGGAGGGAGCCCTGGTCTCGGGTGCTGCGAGCTCTCCCCCCCCACCCGCGGGGCTGAGGTGCGCGCCTCGGTACCCGCAGTGCCTGGCCCGCGAGGTGGGGACGCCGTGCGCAGTGTCAGCGTGACCAAGGCATGCGACCGAGAGCTGTGCCGATTCTTGGTGGTGGCGGCGGTGGCCCGGTTGCTCCTCCCCAGGCTCAGCATCTGGAGGGCGGAGCAATAGGACCTACCTGCTGCAGGGTCTGCGTCCCTAGGTGGGAGCACAGACGGTGCCTTGGAGAGCTCCTGGGAGGGGGAGGGGCTGCGTTGCCATTGGGCAGCCTTACCTGGTGCAGGGTCTCCAGGTTGGGCACATCCCAGTAGGTGAGGCCAGCCACCTGAATGCCCCCCTGGCCTGCTGGGCCCTGCCTCACGGCCAGGCGCTCTGGAGGCCCTGGGGCAAGGAGGTCCCTGGTGAGAAAGGGAAGGGCTTGGTTTCTGAGGTTCCCCTGGTAACTGGAAGAGCACAGGGTGAGGACAAGGTGCTGTAGCATGGCCCTGACCTGACAGCCTCATTGTAGATCTCCACCATGCTGAGAGTCACACGGTGTTGCCCTCCGGTCCCCATCTCCTGGAACAGTGACTGCAGTGCCCTAGGAGCTATGCCAGGGTCCTCAGGTGGGCCCTGGGGACGGGGTGGGGTGCCACATCAGACTCAGATCCCAGCCCCTGGCCCCAGGAGCCACCCCGGGTCTCCCCTTCCCACCTCCATACTGTAGGTCTTCCCCGTGCCCGTCTGACCATAGGTGAAAATGCAGACACTGTAGCCTCGGAGGCAGGACAGCACAGCTGGCTCCAGCTCCCGGAAGACCTAGGGTCGGAGGGGGGAAGGGTCCTGAGCCCCAGGACCCGGGACACAGTGCGAATGAAGCTTGATTCCCCGGGGAGGGCGGCTCTAGGAGGGCACAGTGGAAAGGAGGATCTCCCAACAAATTGAGCAGGCTCCCTGGAGGAGACATTTGCAAGAATTTGCTAGGCAGAGAAGGGAAGGGATGTGCCAGAAAGAAAGAGCAAGCAACACGGAGCACTGGAATTTTGAGGACCACCTGGGAGGCCCAGGGGCGCAGCAGCCGAGAGCCCAGATGCTGGGCTTGGCTGCCAGGCTCAAACCCCAGGTGTGATGGGAAGCAAAGCATCTATCGTCCTTCTGGGTTAAGGTTTTCCCTCTGTGAGGTGACGACTACAGTGCCACCTGTCGTAAGCGTTCAAGGGGAGCATGTACAAGAGAACTAGAGCAGCACTGGGCACACAAAGGATGAGCCCAGAAGGGCTGCACAAGTGAGCAGCCCTCGGTGGCTCGTCAAGATCACTGGAACCCTGGCCTGTGAGGGTACACAGAGAGGCGGCTGAGGAGGAGATGGCGCTGGGACTTATATCCTGTGGGCAACTGGACCCCAGCAGCAGCCTTTTGAGCAATGACATGGCCAGCTTTTGTGGCCAGAAGGTGGCTGCCAACGGAGTAGCCTGCGAGTTCTACTTAACGTGTTCCCTGCCAGCAATGAGGGCAGAACCAGAATTGCCTGTGAGGTCACTAAGGTTCCATGACTGGAAGGAAGCACTGAGGGTGACTGATGGGGGACTGTGGTGCCCTTGCACGGATGGGGAACACAGGTGAGCAGGCTCAGTGAAAGATGCCTTTGGCTCCTTCATTCAGACACACTGAATTGGAGGGCCCTGTCAGAGGACTGCCCGGAAGGCAGCAGATGGGGGGGCCTGCACAGGGCTGAAGTTTGGGATGCAGGCTGAGACCAGCAGAAGTGTGTGAGATAGAGAGACAAGTGAAAAACAGCTGTGGTACTCCAGGAAGTGGGGGAGGGAGCCCTGGACACCTGCCAGGCACTCCTCACACTGTGTCCCTGTGAGGCCAACACAGGTCAGAATCTCTGCTAGGCGTCTCCCTTACTCCATCGCCTCTATTTCCTGAGCTTTGGAAGTTCTAATACCAAAGTCTATGTGGACAGCGACAGGGAGCATATGAAGCAAGGTGGGGAGCTGGGCCTGGCAAGAAAGGGGAGGAGGGAAGGAGAGCGGGATCTGTAGTGGGCTCTCAGGAGAGCACTGAGGCTGGAAACCACCCACTCGCCCTTGCGCCCCGACTGCCTCCTTGGCCACAAGGCATGGAGGGGAGCCTGCCCTCACAGCCAGCCCACTCCACCAAGGCTGAAAGAGTAAGCGGCCGGCAAGCCCGGAGGAAGGTGGTTACAGCACTGTCCCCACCCTAGCCACGCTCTGCAGCCCGCTCTCTGAGCAGTGGCTATCATCTCAGACAAGTTCATTTTCCTTAATTTCCTGGTAAAAAAGTTAGTTTTTAAAATGTTAACCTTTCCGTTAAACCAGAAGACTTATTTCCACTAGAACTGCAGAGCTTGGTCAAAGAATGTAAAGGGAAAATTCTGGAAAGAAAGGAGGTGCCCAGCTAGGCTGTCATTCCTGCCTCCCAGAACCTCCTGCTCCCTTCCCTTCTCTGGAGTTCAGCCACCGGGAAGGCAGATGAAGGGGAACCCAGAGCCTCTTCTGACTCGGGGGCAGTATGAGGGAAGGACAACAGAGGCGCGAGGGCGGACCATCACCTCCTCCTGGCTGGCCTCTGGAGAGAAGACCCAGTCCAGGCGGAAGCGACGCTGGCGCCCTCGATAGCAGGTGGTGACCGTGCCACTGGGGCCAGGCTCCGAGCTCACCAGGCTGGAGGGTGTCCCTGGCCTCAGCCGACACAGCACACGGATATTTCCTGGGATGGAGATCACATCAGTGGGCTGCCTCCCAGGCCCTAAAGCATGGGGAGGCCCCACTTCCTCCACTTTCCAAGCCTGCCATACCCTTGAGCTCCAGCAGCCGCCCTGGGCATCCAGTTGGGGGCCCCTGCTGCTCCTCAGGGAGCTGAGTCCCAGCCCCGCCAGCTGACAGCGCCCCCAGGGCCCAGGACACCTGGTGGAATAGGGATGTGAGGAAGTGGGTGCAGTCGAGGAGCTGGGGGGGGGGGACTGCTGAGGATATAACTTTCAGTGGCTTTGGGCCCCTAGGGGCATCATTCGTGGACCCAGGATGGAGACCCAGAACCTGAGGAGAATCAGGGAAAAAGACATCCGTCTCCTCCAGGGTTGGCAATCCTGTGGGGGGTTTACTGTCACCCCAGTTTGCACCAACAAAAATGAGACCCAGAAATGAGATCACACCTAGGGTGTGTGAGCTCACAAGCTGTTCTGATTCCAGAGCCTACCACCTCCATTACAGCAGACAGCTCCCCGGGGTGGAAAGAAAGAATAAGGGTTCCCCACAGAAGAACAGTGACCAGGCTGCCCAGAGACCATGTTCTGGAGAGGGGGCAGATGGTCCTGACCTGACCCCGGGCCTCACTGAGCGAACACTGACAGCTCTGGGTGAATGTGCTGACCAGTCCTCGGAGGTCCCCACAGCCCTGACGCAGGCTGGCCATCCGTGCCCGAAGTCCTGGCGGGGACAGTTTGTTGTGAGGGAGAGCCCTGACCCCATGGCCTTCCCGCGAGCCCTCTGGTCCCAGCCCTTACCTGCCAGCCGCCCATGCACCTGCTGCAGCTCCCTTCTACAGTTCTGCTCGGTGTCCTGCTGGAGCTGCCGGAGGGCCCCCCGAAGGCCCTGCAGCTGCACCTCCTGCACCCCGAGCTGTCCCACCCACCCACCCTTGTCACTGGGGAACAGGGCACTTACCAGGCCCTGCCTCAGACACCCTGCCTCCCGGTGCCCAGCCTTCCCGGCCCCTGGGCTCCGTGCCCACCTGGACTTGAAGTGCTTCCGTGGTGTCCTGGGCTTCCTGAAGCCGGCTCTGGAGCTCCACCAATGCCTCTGCCTCCTCCTGCAGGAAGGGTGGGAGCCAGGTCAGCTGCGGAGCCAGGAGCGAACTACAGGAGGGGCACGCCAGCAGCCCCATTGGGCTGGATGGGGACGTCAAGTTGAGAGGGGCAGGCACAGCTCGTCATGAATCCACGTCTCCCAACTTTATACAGGACTCCTTCCCCCAAGTCCCTCTGCTCTCCTGGGGTCAGTCACTTGGAAAGCCACAGGACAGGGCAGAGATGTTCTCCCATGGGCATTGGTCTCCTTGCACAGACCATCCCAGGGCCTGTCCACCCCCCTCCCTCCCCATCCTGGGCTCTGGTCCCAAAAGGTCAGAGAGGGTTCCAGCAGCATTAGATCCTGGGCAGTGTTGCAGGTAGCCAGGTGTTCAGGAGCCCCAGACTGCAGGAGAGGTAGCAGCTAAGGAGGATACCTGGGGGGCCCTGGTGGAGGGGCCAGGGCCCCAGTGTAGCAGGAGGTCCCGAGTGAGGCTCAGGCTCTGTTTCAGAGCCTCATTCTCCAGGGTTAGATGCTGAACCCTTTTCTCTGAGTCTGTTGCCCCCTGGTGGAGAGAGAAGCCCTCAAGACTCACCTGAAAGTTGGGACCACCTCTCTTGTCACCCTCCTGGAGTCCCACCCCGCAACCTTACCACTCCCAGGCGCAGCCGGCCCAGCTCCTCCTCCTGCAGTTCTAGTTGCTGCTTCAGCTCCTCTAGCTGGGAAGGAGGGAGGGGCACAGGGTGGAGCATCTCCTTCCAATTCCTCCACCCCAGTCCCTGTTGCCTTCTGGACCCCTTACCTGTCCGAGGATGAGCTGCTCCAGCCGCTGCCAAGCCCTCTGGTCCTCCTCCAACTGCGGAGGGTTCTGCCCTTGGGCCTCATCCCTTGGTGAAAGGGAAGGGCTCTCTTCTTGAGACGGGGATCCTGGGGTGGGGTGGACCAGTTAAGACTGATGAGGCCCCTAACCTGAAGGAGAGGACACCTCGGCAACAAGGCTGGGCATGGGACCCCGAACTGCAGGCCACTCAGTTTCTGTGGGCTTCACTCCTTCCACACACTCCCTTTACAATTCACTACTCCTTACGCACCAGCAGGAGTGGGGCACTGCGCCTCCGAGGCTGGCTGAGTCCCCTGGGACAGGGCCTGCCTTCCCCTGGGGCTCCGAATCCATGCCAGGAGGGCCAAGAGCTGACCAGTCACCGTCAACAGTGGGGGGACATCGCTCGGCTGTAAAGGACATAGAACAACCAGAGCAGAGGAGACGGAGGTGATGACACGCACGGGGAGACCAAAAGGACTGTGGAGAGAGTATGGATCAGCTGGAGAAGGACCCTCAGCCCCGCTCACCTTGGTCAGGTCGGGAGGGTTCCCGAAGCTCTCTTCCGCCCCCAGCTGGACGGAGAGGAACTCAGCAAGACGCACGAGAGCCTCTTCCAGGGAGACCTCGGTAGGGCGGCCTTCGGCTCCCTCTTCCGGCCCATCCTCAGATTCGGAGCAGCCAGTGAGGCCTGGCAGCGGGAAAGCGAGGCTTGTGGCTCACGTGTCGGAGGCCTGGCCACCAGAAGGCACCTCCTGGGTCCCTCCCTCCCAGAGAGGTCACGGGCACCCCTTCCTCTCTCGGACGGCGGGGTTCCCTCCTGGCCCCGGGGACGCAGCGCTCCCGGCTCACCGACAGCACTTACCGACCAGGCCTGTCAGCTCGGTCCACAGCTCTGCCGGGGGCTGGTCGGGGCGGCGGCGACCGCGCTGGCAACCCGCACTCTGGGGAGAGAGCAGCGGGACCTCTGAGGGTTCAGTAAGCAGCCTGGGGGGCCCCCTCCCTCCGAGACCCGGGCCAAGGGAGTTGAGGTCTCCGCTTCCAACAGCACAACAGAGACGGGGTCCTCCGCACGGCCCCCGCTCCCCAGCGTCAGCGCCCCGGGAACGTGCGCTGCGCGGGCCCGCAAAACCCGCTCTCAGGAAGGGGGGCGCCGGACGTGCTGCGCCCGCTCTGCTCACCTGGGCGGGGTCCCCGGGGTCGCCGGCCGCCGCAGCCCCGCCATCCCTACGAAAGAGGCTGTAGAAGATGTAGATGAGCAGCGAGTAGAAGGCGTACATGGGAGCGCGGGGCGGCAGAGGGCCCCGCTTCGCGCCGCCCCGCGTCCCAGCGCCCCGACTCCGCGCCCGCGCGCTGCAAAACCGGTGCGCATGCTCGGGGAGGCCGCCCCCACGGCCCCGCTCCCGCGGGTGGGGGCCGCGCGCCCGAGGAAAGGGGGTGCCAGGAACAGGAGCCCCCGGGGCCACACCCGGACACCTGCCCCGCGCCTCCTACCCCTACTTCACTGAGACCCCAGGCTGAGAACGCCCACGGCCTCCACACACCACCTCCTCGGAATCCTTCCCAGCCTTCCGCGGAGGACCCTATCGCCCTCGCCCCTTAAAGCCCACAGCTGGTAGGAGGCCAAGCTCCCATCCCCACATTACCCCTCCCCTCATAGCCCCGACCAGTCCCACCCAGACCCCTCCTCCCCTCTCAGCCCTGCCCAGACCCCATCACAGCCCCGCCCCCTGCAACAGCCCCTCCCCTCTCAGCCCCGCCCAGATCCCTTCAGAGCCCCGCCCAACAACCCCTCCCATCACAGCCCCGCCCAGTCCCGCGGCCTGTAACAACCCCTTCCCTCCCAGCTACTCCCAGACCCCCTCCCCTCATAGCCTCGCCCAGACCCCGTCACAGCCCCGCCCCTGCAACAGCCCCTTCCCTCCCAGCTCCGCCCAGTCCCGCCCAGACCCACTCCCCCCTCAGCCCCGCCCAGACCCCTTCACAGCCCCGCCCAACAGCCCCTCCCATCACAGCCCCGCCCAGCCCCGCGGCCTGTAACAACCCCTTCCCTCCCAGCTACGCCCAGACCCCCCTCATAGCCCCGCCCAGACCCCGTCACAGCCCCGCCCCCTGCAACAGCCCCTTCCCTCCCAGCTCCGCCCAGTCCCGCCCAGACCCACTCTCCTCTCAGCCCCGCCCAGACCCCTTCACAGCCCCGCCCACACCGCTCTCAGCCCCGCCCACACCCTTCACAGCCCATTCTCCCCTTCACAGCTCCGCCCTCAACCCGCCCCTTTTACTGGCCCTTCCCTTCACAGCCGCTCCCCTCACCACAGATCCCTCCAAACCGCTTGGGTATCATACCCCAATCGTGGGACAGAGCTCCCTCCTCCTAGTACCCTCTCCGCCCTCACAACCTCGTCTGGCTCTCCTAGAACGCCCCCTTCCCCAGGCCCCGCCCTCCTACCTCTCTAGCCTCCGCTCCTCTCGTTGGTTCGCGTCAGGCCAACGCTGGGCTGAAGCTGGAGACCCGGCAGCAGCCCGCGAGCGAGGGAGCGAGGGAGCGATCGGCGGGCGGCGGAGTGGGCGACCGCGGCCTACAGCTCGCCGCTGCGTCGGGGCCTCGCAGCTCAGACGCCGCTCAGGGCCTGCGCTGTAGCTCCTTCCAGGCCAGGTTCCGAAGACGGCGCCTCCCCGAGCGCAGGAACCAGGTCGAGTGGGCCTGCGCGCGACTCTCCCCGAGGCCCGGCACCCCCACTTGGATTCCAGGGCCCCAGAACTCACGCCCACCCAGGTCAGGTTCGCTTTCTCCTGTCTTTTCCCGGCCTAACTAGGTTCTTCTTCCCCACAGTTGCGTCTAGTGGTCCCAGGGCTCCGGAAAGTTTCGAATGAGCCTATCCCAACACTTAGAAATGGGGTTCTGGAACCTGGGAGTCCAGGAGAGTCGCCTTTAGGGCTCCTGGTCGCCGGCTTCTGCGTTTTCTTCCTCTCCAACGTTTTGGATCCCCTTCCAGTTTCACATTCACTACCACCCGAGGTGCCATGGCCCCCAAGCCTTGGAGTGAGTGGAGCACGACCCTGTCCCACCTGGCACTGGGAGTGGTGTCTCTGCATGCAGCCGTGCGCACTGCCCAGGTGAGTACACTGGGGTGAGGCAGGGATGTGTCCCACTCCCAAACTGCAAGGACCTGCATCAGGTCCAGTTCCCCGGATCACAGAGAGGGTGGTGGGAGGTTGAATCTGAGGGCCAGGGTTGCATGAGACCCCCAGACCTTTCCCTGCTTAAAGGAAGGTCCTGGCCTCTTTTTTCCCACACCTCCTCCTATCTTTGTGCTGACAGGCAAGTCGAGGGGCCGCTGCTGGCTTCCTGCTCCAGGCCTTGGCCTCTGCCACCATGCTGGCCCCAGGGCTGGGCACAGATGAAGACTGTCTTGCTGGAGCCTGGGTGGCCACTGTCATTGGCCTGCCCCTTCTGGCCTTCGATTTCCACTGGGTGAATGGGGACCGCTCCTCTGCCAACCTGCTCCTGGGAGGAGGGATGGTGCTAGCAGTGGCCGGTGACCACCTTGGTGCTGAGGGCCGCTCTGTGGCTAGTCAGGCAGTGGTGCTGGTGGTTGCAGTAACCATCCTCATTGTGGCCGTTTTCACAGCCAACACTTACGGAATGTGGGGGGGTGCAATGTTGGGTGCTGCAGGCCTCCTGAGCCGGCTAGAGGAAGAGAGACTGCTGCTGCTACCAAAGGAGGACGTCTGTCGCTGGGCCCTGGCTGCAGGCAGTTGGGCCTACCACCAAGCCCTGCACACACAGCGCCTGCAGTGGGAGTGATGTTTGGAGACAGCAAGGTGGGGCTTCTGCCCTGGCTACACGTCCCACTCCCACAGGCCTGCTCCTGTGGGCCTCTTCCCCTAGGATGGACTCTCTTGCCTCCCAAAGAGAGCTTGCTGCAGGGTGATGGATGCCTTGGTCAGGATGCTCAGGTCCCTGAGTCTGGGCACTGTCCCTCTGGCTGAGTGTGGGCACTCGCCTAGACCAGAATGAAGGAGATGGGGCCCCAGGCACATGTTGGGGCCTGATGCTGGTCGGGCCGTGGTTTGGGGTCCAGAGAGAGGCTTGGTCTCCAATAAACCTTAGGGATACAGCAGGAATATGGAATCTGCCCATTCTTGAAAGGGATCGAGGGGTCCTCCACTGAGCTTTCTAAAGCTCCAGCGCAGCAACTGGTTTCCTTGTGCAAAAAAAGGGATGTCCTGAAACTAGCCCTGGGGCCTCACTCAGCCTGACCTCCTAATGGCACCCTTGTCAGGAGGGCCCCTAGACTGAGAAGACCTAGTCCTGGACCCTGTGACATGGTCGAGCTCTGAATATCCTTGTACAGCCTGGCAGGTGGCCCTCCAGGACAGTGACCTTCACCGGCTGCCGGTTGGGGTGGAGACAGAGGAGGACTGTACTATACCTGTATTACAGCTGTCCTCGGAAATTAATATTCCCTCTCAGAGCTGATTTGACATGTACTCATTTGCCCTCAGGCTTATGCAAGGCAAGTCCTGATTTTCCAAGACCCTCACTTTGCACAGTGGACCCCTCTTCAGTTTCCAACCCCGGGATTAGGCAGGACGGTGGTTTAAATTCGGGGTCCGGAGCCCTTTCTCAGGGAGTAGCTATGCTTGGGTGCTGTGGAAGCACACCTGGTCCCACGCAAGAGGACAGGAGTGGCCGGCAGGGTTTCTCTCCTGGCGTGCACGCAAACCTGAGTGTTGGAGGACAAAGGCGCAAGCACACCCCGACGTGGGGGGGGCCCAGGAATGCCCACCATCCGAGTGGCCTTCGGCTTGTGGGCCGCACCCTAGACGGACCGGAAGCGGCGCGCACGCCCCCAACCCCAGGATTTCCCCGCCCCGGGCGCGCGCCCCTCCGCAGGTTGCCCTGGGCCCCGCCCCCTTCCTGCCCACTTTCTGCAGGGGCGGGCCCTTGGGCGTCCTTGCGCGCCCATTGGGTCTGACGGACGTACCGTCTAGCCCTGAGCGGTGCTCCCATTGGTCCCACACGGTCACGTGACTGGGAGACCGAGGGGGCGGTGGCGGCGGCTGGGGGAGCGCGCAGCGAAAACAAAGATGGCGGCCGCGCCGGGGTCGGTGGCCGCGGCAGCTTCGGGGCGACGCGCGGGCCGGGCCCACTGAGGCGGCGGCGCAGGGAGCGGGGTTCCGGGGTCGCGGCGGCAGCGAGAGGGCGGCGGGAGCGCGCGGCGCCCCTAACCTCCAGCCGCGGGTGCGCGCCGGCACCCGCCCGCCGGGCCGACCGGCCGTGATGTCCGGCGCGGAGGAGGCCGGCGGGGGCGGGCCGGCCGCAGGGCCCGCCGGCGCCGTGCCGGCTGGGGCCGGGGTCGGGGCCGGGGTCGGGGCCGGGCCGGGGGCGGCCGCGGGGCCGGCGGCGGCAGCGGCGCTGGGCGAGGCGGCGGGGCCCGGGCTCCCGGACGAGGCGGGCCTGGCCGGCGCCCGGCAGCTGCAGGAGGCGGCCGGCGACCCAGACGCGCCGCCCAAGAAGCGGCTGCGGGCGGCCGAGGCAGCCGAGGCGGCGGCGGCGGCGGCGGCGGCGGGCAGCGGGAAGCTGGAGGAGCGGCTCTACTCGGTGCTGTGCTGCACCGTCTGCCTGGACCTGCCTAAGGCCTCCGTGTACCAGGTAGGGCCGCCGGCCCGACCCCGACCCAGCCCGGCTCCAGCCCCGCCGAGGCCGCCCCACTCCCCCCCCCCCCCCAACCTCGGGCACCGCGTGCCCTCGGAAGCCAGGTCTGAGCTCCGGGGCCCAGTAGTCGGGACTCCTGGCGTCTGTTCGGAAGCTTTTCATTCTCCTCCTCTCAGGACTTTATTTCCTACTCATAATCAGTTTCTTGTTCTGACTTCCCTTGTTTCTCGATTCGAATCTTTCCGCTTCTTTATTTTTCAGCCTTCCCCGCTGCCCGACCTCAACACTCCCCAGCCCACCCTTTCAAGTTGACCCCCAAGAAAGCTGGTGACAGATCCCCCCCACACACTCCTCAGAGTCGGCTCCCCTCATTCTTGAGCTCCCTGGACTCAGGGAGACCCTGGTGTTTCCTATTCACTCAAGCCCTTATTCTCTATTTTTTTAGCAGCCACACCCCCGAAAGCTGTCTTCAGGCTTCTCTTGTATATCTTCTATCTCCCAATTGAAAGAATTCTTTTTCCGTTTTATTTTGGAAGAACATTGAAAGGACGGGATCACGTCTTTTCCCTCCTCTCTCCCTTCCCCTCATTCCCGGTCTGGATGAACCAGCTGCGTGAAGCCCCAGTCTGGCTCCCTTCTCTCTTCCCAGCCTGACCTCATGCTGTGCTTTCTAGACATGCTATGCCCTAAGTTAGACTCCCACCCCATCCCACCTTACCCACACCAGGCCTGGCTTCTTAGGCTACCAGCACTCCAGGAAATGTGTCCACCCTCCTTTTTCCATGTGAGGATCCTGAGTGGTGGCTGGACTCAGTCCTTAGCCAGCCACGGCCATCAGAGAGGGTCCTTGGCCCAGGTGGATCTTCCGTGTGCATCACATAGCAGCAGGGGCCACACTGGCCCAGGTCAGTTTGCAGTGTGCTGCCTTCTTTGTTCACCTGTCTCTCTCCACCTCAGTACCTTCTCCCCACTCTGACTTTGATGCTCCTTCTTCCAAGAAGCCCTTTGAGGAATGGAACAGGTTCTCTATCATTTTTCTCTGCACTTACAGGAGCTGGTCATAGACTGATGGGGCCTTGTTTTCTGCTATTACTCAAACTGGGGGCCGTGGGTGAGAGGGCCATTTTTGTAGTAAGCAGCACGAGGCTAATCTGGGTTGCCATTTCCCCAGCCTCTAGATCTCCAAGTCCTTTCCTGCTTTGGCATGAGGTAGCTTAGGAGGACCCTGGTGTGCAGAGAGGAAAGAGAAGGCATTGGCAGGGAAGTGGGTTGAGTTCTTTGGGTGGAGGGTACTGCCTCTCAGCCTATCCTGGCGAGAGGCCCTAGCTCAGGAATACCATAGGTCTTCTGACCCAATTGGGGGAGTGCTTCCCAGAGCCCCTCAGCCTTGGGGGTACCCCTTAGAGTTGGGCCTTTTCCAGCTCCTTTTTCCCTTGCCCATGATCTTTTGATCCTCTCAGGTGGAGGAATTCTTCCTTCCTGGGGTCTTAAATGAGAACCCTAAAAAGCCAAGCCACCAATGGGTGGGGGGGAGGTTCCCAGGGGAATTTGGGGGTCTCTCGTCCTGTGAGTGGGCTAGACCTGGACCTGGCATGGTGACATAACAGGCCACATGGTGCTGCCTCCTGGTCCACTCAGCGCAGACCCGAAGCTCTGCCTCTGGCCAGAACCACTGTGCTGGGGCCTGTGAGCCTGGCTGGTTCAAACCGGCCCACACTGCGCTGGGAGCTGAGCTCTGTCCTGGGCGGGCTGGAGGCAGGCAGCTAAGCAGCTGTGACAGAGACAGTGAAGGAGCTGAGACAGCCCTGACCTGTGGCCCTCCCCATGGCCTAATGGGCTGTGCATAGCAGCTTCCCTGGAAACAGGCCTGCTAAGCAAGGAGAGCCCATGATGCTAAGCTGTAGGCTCTGGACTGGCCCCCCTGCTCCACCTCCATTCTTCCCAAAGTGACAGCCGGGCCTTGATAGGGGGTTGTTTCCCTCTCATCTCTGGAGGCCTGGAGAAAGCTCTAGAACATGTGATCAGTAGCAGAGCTCTGGACTCTAGAAAGTTTGACTAGAGTCCTTCCAGGGGTTAACACTTGCTTTGGCTGCTGGAAGCCGTGCCATGGGTGCGGGCACACCTTGCTTGGACGCATAGCTGTGCCCATGAGGGCCCGAGGCATGAGCCGGAGAAAGGAGGGACGGTTTCTGGGTGGCTCCCTACTGCATACCAGCCTGGATGGGGACATTGAGGGTAGTGGTTGGGATGGGCCTGGAGACCTGTGCCATCGCCCGGTCCCATCTGAGCTGGCTTTACTCCCAGGAGGGTTTGGTAACGAAGGGCCTTGGCCCTACACACACTGTCTCGAAACAGGCAGGCACACAGCTTTCTGTGTGTCCCTGGTTGGGGCCCACTACTGGCCATCACCTCTTGGCCTGGGCTCAGCCCCTCCATTTTTGAGGGCCTTCTTTGATGAGCTGTGTCGACTGGCCGTTTCTGGTGGGCTGCTCTCAGGCCTGTGATGTGTTCCGTTCTCTGTTTCTACCAGCAGCATTTCTCCTGACCCCACCAGGACACACGGCTTGTGTCTGGGGATTGTCTCAGATGGTGCCCAGCTCTGGGGTGAGGAGAATAGCCAGGGGCCATGGTGAGCCCTGTGCGCTGTGCCTGGCTGAGGCTGTGGGGGACAGCTCCATGGGCCCCTGGAGTTGGCTGAGTGCATGGTAACTTGAGAGCTTGCCCTTTGGCCACCAGACCCCACCCCCATGCCACCAGGGGAGCGGTGGTGGCGGGCAGAGCTCACTTGCGGCAGACTTACCCACCTGTTTCTGAGTCTGAGCCCCTGGCCCCGCGTAGCTGGCTCTCCCACACATCTAGCTCGTCAAGCCACACACACCTGGGCTGGGACTTGCTTTCGTGTAAGAGCAAGGCAGTCATGCAAATGGTTTTCACCACGGCCTACTTTAAGTTAGGTCAGGTCAGGGACGGAGTGGGTGCAGCGGGTGCTAGCTTTGATGTTCTTTGTGCGGGTGTCGGGTGTGGCCTTGGTGACCGGCCCTGCAGGGTATGGGGCCACTTTCCAGAGTCCCAGGCAGCCACTGGGGCAGGCAGGTGGGGGCAGGAGGGCTGGAGTTGGAGCAGGGATACTCACGCAGGGTGGGCAACAGGGCATCTGCCGTAGATGCAGAACTGTCGCACCAGGGCAGTGTGACCTGCCCCCCACTCCCCCCCGCCCTGTGTGTCTGAGTGCCTTTTCTGGAGGAAACAGCCTTGGTGGTGCCGGGAACATTGAAACTGCAGCCCGATCTTCCCGGGCTCTCCCCCAGCCTCTCACACAAGGCCCAGTGTGTTGTCCGCGTGATACACCTGGTAGGACCCCGCTGACATCAGCTGAGGCCCTGAGCTGTGGACCAGCGTCTGGAGGGAGGGCGACCTAGCTCCGCCACCCCTCACCACACTCAGCTAGAAGAGTTCCTGTGACCCCCGCCCCCCCGTCGGGAAGGAGTAGTCGGGGGTGTCACAGGATGCGGCCCCCGAGTGGCTTTGTGGCCTGCCAGCAGCACACCCCCTCCTCCCAGGGTGCCCTCTCCCTACTCCTCCTTTTCTTCTAGGGCCCCACAGAGGCAGTGGCCCCGTGCTGTGGCCATCCTCTCTCCCTGTGACAGGACGCTTGTCCTCACTTGACTGGGGCACTTGCCAGTTTCTGCCCTGTGGGAGGGCTGGGTATGTCTTGCTGTGCCTCTCACCCCTGAGGTCTCCTGTCTCCACCAGGACTCGGCTCAGGCCCAGGAAACTGGTTACGTGATTGGCAGTCATGTTGGTAAAAGGCCTAGGAAGCAGGGGTGGGCCCATCTTTGCCCAGGCCCCAGCCAGTGTGGTTGCAGGCCTTGGGGAGCCCCCAGTGGTTGTCAGCATGCCTGGTGCTGCAGGCGCTGTTCAAAGTGATGTTTAGGGGATCCCCCATGAGGCTGCCCACCCAGCTGGCCTGGGATCCTCTTCCCTAGCTCCTGGCTCTTGCTTTGAGGTAAGAAAGGTGGCAGAATAGAGCTCCGAAACAGGAGCATAGAGAGGAGAAAGTTTTCTGAACTCTGGCTACATGAGAAGCTGTATTTTTTTGTGGTGGTTACTTGTCATTTGAGTTGCCTTTCAATCCGGAGTATCTACATTCTGAACAAGAACCTGGCTATGGGAATGACTGGTTCCCCCCCCCAGTCCTAACTCTTGAGGTGTGATATCAGGAGCTGTTGGTCCAGGACTTCAAACCCAAAACCCGGTGGCGTGTTAGAGTCCTGGCTGTAAAGCTGCATTTCTTGGACACGGCAAGATCTCTTCTTAGTTCCCTCGAATAAAGAGATTGAGGAGACCTCAGGCCAAACATCAGGGACATGGGGTGCCCTGCAGCCCTCATGAGCATGGTGAGAGGGACCTCCAGCTGGGCTGAGCAGCAGTTTTGGGGTTAGTACCCTTAGCTGTCCTTTGGAGGGTGGGCTGCTCACATGGGCCTAGGTGCCAAGCCTTCCTGGAGCCCCCAGCGTTTGAGGGGACCATGTACTTCAGGCTTAAAAGAGGGCCTAAAAGGCCTATTGACCAAGGCTTGGTTTCCAGGAGTTGCGGGGGGTGGTATTTTCTAAGGCGCCTTTACAGCCCAAGGCCTGGAGTCAGGGCTCCTCCCCATGAGTTTGGACGGTACATTGAGCTTCCCCTTAGCCCAGGGGGTAAGCTGGCCTGGGTGCACGTGGGCTGCCTGTGGCCAGGTAGAGGGAGAGGTTGCTGGGTGGTGTCCTGAGAGGGCAGGTACAAATGTCCGCTCCTGGGCCGTTTGCGGAGGGGCTTGGGGGATATTGCTGTGGCCTGGGTGGGGCTGGGGCCTTCCGGGGTGAGGGAGGAGCTTTTGCTGAAATCACATGCTTGTGCCAGGAGTCCTTTCTGAGGCTCTGCAGGTGGGGGCCATGTGAGGGGCTGGCCAGGCTCTGCTGTGTGGTAGCCGTGGTGGGTGTTTCTTCTGTTCCTGTCATGTGCTGGGGGCTGAGCCATGCTGTCATACGTGTCCCACCCCATCTCTCCAGCACATGATGAGGCCAGTCCTGTCTTTGTCACTTTCTGTGCCTGAGGAAAGTGAGGCCCAGAGAAGAAAGCAACAAGCCCAGGGTCATGCTGCTGGTGACCTGTAGGCTAGAGATTGAGCCAGCATCTGTCCTGGGAAGCCCTACAACGTTCTGGATTGGGGTGCCCCTCTTCCTGCCCCTCCTACCAGCAGGATCTTCCTGGCAGCCTGGGTGGGCGCTGCAGGAGCTGCTGCTTGGGGTACCCAGGTTCTTGGGGGCTTGGCTCTAGCATGTGGAGTGGGGCATTCTGGCTTGCCCTAGCTGTCCATTGGAGGCTTGGCCTGCAGCTGGCATTGTGCAGAGCCCTCTGGGAGCCAGGTTCCGGCCGGGCAAGTCAGGGTAGGTACAGTCCAGCCCGGCCGCTGAGGAGGCCAAGTCTGCGTTACCAATTGGCCAGGCCTACATGTGGAGTCGGAGTCTTGCTCAGGAGGTCGAGGAGGACCTGGATAGCGGGGAGGGCTCTGGAGCATGGTGATCCACCCTGCTGTGGACAGACCACCTGGGCTGGATGTCATCTGGGCCCGGACCAGCCACCTGGTTTTTACCCAAGAACACCCCTCGGGTAACTGGTGAGGTGCTGGCCGCATGTGGACGTCCGCTTGTCCCTTGGCTGGGCCAGTAGCACTCTGCAGCATCTTGCTGGCTCACTGTCTTCCGTCTCACAACTGAGCTGTCGGGGCCTAAGGGGCAGTGACCCTGCCTTTCCCCAGAGGAGGGCAAGGGTCAGTACGGCTTCTCCATGGCGTCCTATCACCGAAGCCTGTGTTGCATCTAAAAGCTCCAGGAGGAAGGGGGTGAGAGCTAGCTTGGATGTTCCTGCAGCCCACAGGCTCTAGAAGAGACCTGCTGGGAGGGGTATGCAGGTCACCCCTCTGCACCAGAGTAGTGGACTTTCAGGGCAGTGCTGGGAGGTAGGTGTCATGTACTTGGCAACCTTGGTGTTCCTCAGGAGGCTCTAGGACTCCATCCAAGTCTCTCACCCTTAACCCCACACCCTGGCTGGGCCACCTTGAGATAGAAGAGAAGCCAGGTGAGTTCTCTTGCTGTTCTGCTCAGGCGAGTGGTGGCTGCAGAGCTGGGCCCTGCCCAGGTAGCCTCTCACCAGAAGGCATCGAGAACCAGAGTCTGTGGTGTGGGGCCCCCAGGCCCTGGAGGGTCCCAGGGTTGGCATCCTGCAGGCCCTGGAAGTAAAGGGCCTTGGTGTCCAGCCAGGCATCCTCGTTGGAGGTGCCAGGCAGTGGTTGTGGGGGCACCCTGAAGTTGTGGGGTCCAGGGGGCACCCTGAAGTTTCCTCCTCCCGTGACTGAGCCGTTAGTGAGCCTGAGCACCGTCCTTCTACGCCTCTGCAAGCTGCAGCAGTCTTCTCTTGGGGGCTGTGGTTTGGCGAAGCCAGGTCTCTGCCGGGCTCAGGCCCCTGGCGGGGGCTGTGATTAAACACATGCCCTGGGCCCTTGGTTTCTGCCTCCCACCGGGTGGGGGGGGCCTGTGGTGTCTGTGTCCCCTGCCCTCCCCTTCACCCACCGCATCTCTGGCTTCTCCATTGACCCCTGGGGGTGGACAGGGTAGCGTGCTGCTCTCGTGAGCAGGCCTCAGCTCATCCCAGCTGCTTCTGGGAGTCCCCACCCCTGCCAGCCCATGTGTCCAAAGCTGGCACTGGCCCACCCCTGCCAGGCCCTTTTCCTCCAAACCTGAGCCCAGCCAGCTCCCCTTCCTCATCTTGCACATTTTAATTTTTGGCCTGACTTAGAAATGGAGATTTTTAGCACAGATAGTCTGTGGTGTTTGTGTGGACATGGATTCTGTAAATGAGGCCTTTGTCCCCAGCCCTCCCACCTGCACTGGTCCTTAGCACGTAAGTCCCATCACTCACTAGCCCCCAGGCCCAGCACACAGGTGCCAAGAGCTCCCTCGGCCTCCCACAGCTCCTCCGCTCAGGGTGCGCAGACCCCTGAAATGACGGGATGGCAGCTGGTGTTGATGAGGATCCCACGTGTGTGGGTGTGGCCAGGCCTCTACTGCACTGCAGCCCCCCTCAGAAGTGCCCTGGACCTTGAGGGAAGCTTGTGGCCCAGTGGCTTTCTGGAGGTTTGCCCCGGCTGGGGAGCCCAGGCCGGCTGCTGGCGAGGCCTGTGATCGCGTCATCTGCCCGCTCACCCTCAGCTGGCCGCAGGAGAGTCTCCAAGTGGAAATCCAGCTACCCTCAGCAGAACCCCCACATGCCCCCCCCCCGCGTTCCCTGACCTCTGCCCCTGCAGGTTTTTACCAGCCAGGGCCAGGCCTGGGGATCTGTGTCTGCCCCGAGGGGACGCTCAGCTCAAGTCTTTGCTCTTGTATCTCTGTGGGTCTCTCCTACCCCTGGAGGGCCGGGCCCACAGCCTGTGTACTTCCCTGAACGGCACCACGAGGGCACTCAGGATGTGCCTATGGAACCAGAGGCCCGCTGTCCGCGTGCGCATGGACTCCCAGCACGGGCACGTTGCCCACAGGCAGTGTCTGGGCCTCAGATCTGCAGGCCCCCAAAGGAAGGGGGCCTGCCTCCTACTGACCCAGGTCAGCAGTCTGTCCTGCCCGTAGCCCCCATTCTCTCCTCCAGGCATACACTGTGCCCACACACCCTTGTCCCAGCTGGGTCTCCCCACCCACCCCAGCTCGGTGCCAGTAGCCTGCAGGAAGGTCCCCATGCGACGCCAGGCTCACTGGGTGGGTGGCAGCTGCCTTCTCACCTGTGCTGGCCAAGGAGGGCTGGATTGGAGGGGCCAGGCCCCCAGCACAGGGGAGCAGTGTCTGCTCCTACTCGGCAGCTTCTGGCTAAGTCCCGCTGCCGTGCTCAGACAAGAGTCTGTGTTCCTGTAGGTGTCCCGAAGTCAGGGCCTCTGGGGGACCCCTGACACAGTCTCTGGCCCCTGGGATGGGAAAAGGCTCCAAGCCCCAGCGTGGCCAAACCAGTCACCGCTCGTGGGCCTCCCTCAGTGGAGGTCTGTCACCTCTGCAAGCCACCAAGGGCTCCCTTTGAGTCACCTGCCTCTCCACAGGAACCCCATTGGCCACATCTTTGCCATGTTCCACGGAAAAGGCCCGTTCCTCCTGAGCAGGGGCTCTGTTTGCCTGTCCTGGCCAGCAGGCCCTTCTGCAGCTGGAGCCAGCGGGGCAGGCTGGTGGCGCGTGTGTGCACGTCCGGCAGGTCTGTGAGCTCATCTCCCTTTCCTTCTTCGCAGTGTACTAACGGTCACTTGATGTGCGCTGGCTGTTTTATCCACCTACTAGCAGATGCCCGGCTGAAGGAGGAGCAGGCCACATGCCCTAACTGTCGTTGTGAGATCAGTAAGAGCCTCTGCTGCCGCAACCTGGCTGTGGAGAAAGCCGTGAGCGAGCTGCCCTCCGAGTGTGGCTTCTGCCTGCGCCAGTTTCCCCGCTCCCTCCTGGAGAGGCACCAGAAAGAGGAGTGCCAGGACAGGTAACCTCCTGGGCCGGCCTGCCCGCCGGAGGTTTAGCCACATGCGTGGGGCCCAGGATGGGGCTGGAGGCCACCCTGGTGCAGGCGAGGCCCCAGAATGTGGGATATTCTGGTTGGTCTTTGTTGCCCTGGCCCTGGGTTCTGCACACATAGCCCAGTGACAGCCTGGAGGGAGTGGGCCAGGGTGAAGCTGCTCGGGGCCCAGGCCCTGGAGGGGAGCAGGGGTGGGCCCCACAGAGGGCAGGGGGCTGTGATCTGGACCCAGTGGCTGTTTGGACATCACCCTGGCTCTCCCAGGTTCTCTGGCTGCATGGGGACCTCTTAGAGGCTCTCTGTCCTTGGCCAGCTCTGGGAGCTCAGCGTGAAGCTGCATGGGCACCCTAACCCAGTCCCTGCTGGCTGACCCTGCTGTCTGCCAGTGGTCAGGCCAGTGAGCCTCACATAGAGCGAAGCTGCATAGGGTCCAGGACCATGGTCAGTGGCCACGGTTGCCAAGCAAGAGAGTCCTCCCCGCAAAGGGTGTAGGTGGCATGTATGTTCACAGCTCTCACGTGCTCCTTTTCTCTCAGTCTCTCCCACACACTCCGACCCCTTCCTGGGGGCTGGCACACGGTGGATACGTCCTTCAAGGTGTAATTTGTATGAGCAGGGCTGGGCAGAGCCACCTCCCACAGGGCGCAGGCTGTGACCACGGTGCTCGCCTCCTCCCCAGGGTGACCCAGTGCAAATATAAGCGCATCGGCTGCCCGTGGCATGGCCCCTTCCACGAGCTGACGGTGCATGAGGCTGCGTGTGCCCACCCAACCAAGACGGGCAACGAGCTGATGGAGATCCTAGACGAGATGGACCAGAGCCACCGCAAGGAGATGCAGCTCTACAACAGCATCTTTAGCCTGCTCAGCTTTGAGAAGATCGGTTACACAGGTGAGGCGCCCCGCCACCCACTGCATGCCACACAGGCTGGGGGCGGGGGGGGTGGGCGGCGGCTGGGAGCCTGGGGAGTAGTGGGCTCTGAGCAGTGGGCGCAGGCCATGCTGGAAGGCCAGGCTGTGGACAAGCTTTTGGTGAATGGGAGGACACCTTGGGGGAGAAGACGTGCCAGAGGCCAAGCAGGGGAGGGGCCGGGGCAGGACCCCGGGGGCACCTGCATGGCTCTCAGAGGCCCTCTCACCTGTCCTCCCCTCCCTGGGCCTGCCCCCCTAACAAGGTGGCATCCTACTGCGTGGGGCTGCACAGCCCTTGGGACAGTCAGTGTCTAAGCAGAAGGTGGGTGTGTCTTGGAGGGCCCAGCAGCTAGGGGCCTGCCCTGCGGAGCCAAAGGCAAGAAGAGCACTCAGCACATCCGGTCCTGCCTGCAGGCAGTTACTGCAGTGGCCACGGGTCTCCTGAGGCCATCAAGAAGATGCTCAGGGGCAGGGCTCCTGAATGAGCTGAGGGTGCTCAGCTCAAAATGCAGAGCTGGGAGTGGACGCCCAGGGACGGGCAGGCTGGACCACGCTCAGGCCCGCTGGATCTCATGGGCTCGCCTGGCCACTGCCACTGCTTTTGGACATGCTGGGGAGCAGGAACCAGGCCAGGGCCTGGTCCAGATACAGAGAACAGCAAGAAGCACCTGCTGACACTGGGGCCACTCAGGGAGACTACGGCCCTCTACTGCTCAGCCCACACCAGGCAGCCGGCTCAGAGCA
The DNA here is from genome assembly GCF_964656455.1 of Halichoerus grypus. Taxonomy (NCBI): domain Eukaryota; kingdom Metazoa; phylum Chordata; class Mammalia; order Carnivora; family Phocidae; genus Halichoerus; species Halichoerus grypus. The sequence continues at coordinate 414,998 of NC_135716.1, forward strand.
TCAAGGGCGGTCACAGGCAACCAGTCACGCCATGCTGCCTGGACTAGGCCTGGCTAGGTGTGGGCCTGCACAGGCCTGAGAGCGAAGGGCCCGGCAGCCTCAGCAGCAGAAGGTCGTGGCCCCTGGTTAGTTGCAGCCTCAGCTGCCCTCGTGGGCGCCATGGCACAAACAGTCCAGGCCAGGCCTCGTGGGTCTGGGCGGGCTGAGGCATCATGATGGTGGCGGTGGCCGGGCAGGGACCCCCGTCCACACAGGAAGGACTGGCCACCTCCGTGGAGGGACTCGGGGGCCGTGGGCCCCGGGCTGTGCTGAGAGAACTGTGTGACACAGCGCAGGAGCCCAGCACTGGGCCACACGCCAGCGCTCTGCCTTGCGCCCCACGCAGGCTACGTGCCACGCGCCCGCCCGCCCGCCCGCCGGCTTTTCTGGCAGCTCTGTATCAGAACCAATAAAGTGCACTTGTTCTCAGAACGCATCCTGTCTGTGTGTCTGCTTACCCACGCCCCTTGGGTGGGCCTCCCTCTGCCTGGGCTGGGCCCTGGGGGGGGGGGGCAAAGAGGGAGGCCAGCGAGGGTCGGGCCGCTCACTTCCTTCAGCCTCCGGACTCCCTGCAGCTAATGCGTGTTACTTCTGTTTGTAGTTCTTTCCCCCAAGCTTGTGTACGCCTCCATTTGCCATAATTGCGTTTGATTAGCCTTGTGACAAGTAGAGCACGCTGTGTCCTCCTGGTAA